>NC_088397.1:95902357-95974611 GCF_034236695.1 Oncorhynchus nerka | reverse complement strand
CCTCCCTTTCTGCATCCCTTGATTCTCTATGTCCCCTATCCTCCAGGCCGGCTCGGTCCTCCCCTCCTGCTCCGTGGCTCGGCGACTCATTGCGAGCTCACAGAACAGGGCTCCGGGCAGCCGGCGGAAATGGAGGAAAATCTCGCCTCCCTGCGGACCTGGCATCCTTTCACTCCCTCCTCTCTACATTTTCCTCTTCTGTCTCTGCTGCTAAAGCCACTTTCTACCACTCTAAAGTCCAAGCATCTGCCTCTAACCCTAGGAAGCTCTTTGCCACCTTCTCCTCCCTCCTGAATCCTCCTCCCCTCCCCCTCCTCCTCTCTGCAGATGACTTCGTCAACCATTTTGAAAAGAAGGTCGACGACATCCGATCCTCGTTTGCTAAGTCAAACGACACCGCTGGTTCTGCTCACACTGCCCTACCCTGTGCTCTGACCTCTTTCTCCCCTCTCTCTCCAGATGAAATCTCGCGTCTTGTGACGGCCGGCCGCCCAACAACCTGCCCGCTTGACCCTATTCCCTCCTCTCTTCCTCAGACCATTTCCGGAGACCTTCTCCCTTACCTCACCTCGCTCATCAACTCATCCCTGACCGCTGGCTACGTCCCTTCTGTCTTCAAGAGAGCGAGAGTTGCACCCCTTCTGAAAAAACCTACACTCGATCCCTCCGATGTCAACAACTACAGACCAGTATCCCTTCTTTCTTTTCTCTCCAAAACTCTTGAACGTGCCGTCCTTGGCCAGCTCTCCCGCTATCTCTCTCAGAATGACCTTCTTGATCCAAATCAGTCAGGTTTCAAGACTAGTCATTCAACTGAGACTGCTCTTCTCTGTATCACGGAGGCCGTCCGCACTGCTAAAGCTAACTCTCTCTCTCTGCTCTCATCCTTCTAGACCTATCGGCTGCCTTCGATACTGTGAACCATCAGATCCTCCTCTCCACCCTCTCCGAGTTGGGCATCTCCGGCGCGGCCCACGCTTGGATTGCGTCCTACCTGACAGGTCGCTCCTACCAGGTGGCGTGGCGAGAATCCGTCTCCTCACCACGTGCTCTCACCACTGGTGTCCCCCAGGGCTCTGTTCTAGGCCCTCTCCTATTCTCGCTATACACCAAGTCACTTGGCTCTGTCATAACCTCACATGGTCTCTCCTATCATTGCTATGCAGACGACACACAATTAATCTTCTCCTTTCCCCCCTCTGATGACCAGGTGGCGAATCGCATCTCTGCATGTCTGGCAGACATATCAGTGTGGATGACGGATCACCACCTCAAGCTGAACCTCGGCAAGACGGAGCTGCTCTTCCTCCCGGGGAAGGACTGCCCGTTCCATGATCTCGCCATCACGGTTGACAACTCCATCGTGTCCTCCTCCCAGAGCGCTAAGAACCTTGGCGTGATCCTGGACAACACCCTGTCGTTCTCAACTAACATCAAGGCGGTGGCCCGTTCCTGTAGGTTCATGCTCTACAACATCCGCAGAGTACGACCCTGCCTCACACAGGAAGCGGCGCAGGTCTCGTCTGGATTACTGCAACTCGCTGTTGGCTGGGCTCCCTGCCTGTGCCATTAAACCCCTACAACTCATCCAGAACGCCGCAGCCCGTCTGGTTTTCAACCTTCCCAAGTTCTCTCACGTCACCCCGCTCCTCCGCTCTCTCCACTGGCTTCCAGTTGAAGCTCGCATCCGCTACAAGACCATGGTGCTTGCCTACGGAGCTGTGAGGGGAACGGCACCTCAGTACCTCCAGGCTCTGATCAGGCCCTACACCCAAACAAGGGCACTGCGTTCATCCACCTCTGGCCTGCTCGCCTCCCTACCACTGAGAAGTACAGTTCCCGCTCAGCCCAGTCAAAACTGTTCGCTGCTCTGGCCCCCAATGGTGGAACAAACTCCCTCCACGACGCCAGGACAGCCTTGACCTTGTGAGGGTTAAGGGACCGTCTTAAAATTGCAGCGCCTACTATTGCATGTTTAAGGTGAGCTGCATGTGTTTCTCATGGTGCTCATTAAGAAATACAGCGGACATTACTGAACCCCAAAAATGTGTTGTCTTTGGGGTGCTGGTTTAATGTGGGTGTGTCTTTGGGGTGTGGTTTTAATGTGCGTGTCCTTGGGGTGCGGTTTAATGTGGTCGTGTCTTTGGGGTGTGGTTTAATGTGGTTTGTGTCTTTGGGGTGTGGTTTTGACGTGGTTTGTGTCTTTGGGGTGTGGTTCAATGTAGGTGTGTCAGTGTGGTTTAATGTGGGTGTGTCTTTGGGAGTGTGGTTCAACGTGGGTGTGTCTTTGGGGTGTGGCTTAATGTAGTTGTGTGTCTTTGGGTGTGAGGTTTAATGTGGTTGTGTCTTTGGGGTGTGGCTGAATGTGGAGTGTGTCTTGGGGTGTGGTTTAATGTGGGTGTGTCTTTGGGCGTGTGGTTAATGTCAGTTGTGTCTTTAGGGTGTGGTTTAATGTGGAGGTGTGTCTTTGGGGTGTGGTTTAATGTGGGTGTGTCTTTGGGGTGTGGTTTAATGTAGTTGTGTCTTTGGGGTGTAGTTTAATGTGGTTGTGTCTTTGGGGTGTGGTTAATGTGGGTGTCATCTTTGCCATTCAAATCAAGACAAACAAACACGGGCAGTGGTGGTAACTTAGTGACGAGGTATGCTAAGATAACTGCGACAGAGAGGTAAGCTAAGATAACTGCACGACAGAGAGGTGTCACTAAGATAACTTATGCTAAGATAATAGACCAGAGGTAAGCTAAGATAACTGCGACAGAGGCAGTATGCTAAGATAACTGCGACAGAGAGGTAAGCTAAGATAACTGCGACAGAGGCGTGTGCTAAAATGAGGTAAGCTAAGATAACTCGACAGAGCGTGTGCTGGAGCTGCGAAGATAACTGCGACACCTCTACACTCTAGCCACTGGACACCTGCCACCTCTACCTCCTGGCCACTAGACTACCTGCCACCTCTACACTCTAACCACTGGACTACCTGCCACCTCTGCACTCAACCGCTGGGCTGCCTGCCGCATCACTTATGACCGCTGGATGCCTGTATCTGCGCTCAGCCGCTGGATATGTGCGTCTGCGCTCTGACCGCTGGACTGCCTGCCGCGCTGCATCTGACCGCTGGACTGCCTGCCTTCATCTGCATCTCTAGCCGCTGGACTGCCCTGCCACCTCTGCCTCCTGGATTTCTGCCTGCCACTGGACTGCCGCTGGACTGCCCTACCACCTCTGCACTCTAGCCGCTGGACTGCCTGCCTCCTCTGCACTCTGGCCACTGGACTGCCTGCCTCCACTGCACTCTGAGCCGCTGGACTGCCCGCCCTCTCTGCACTCTGGCCACTGGACTACCTGCCACCTCTGCACTCTGAGCCATGGACTGCCCTTAGCCGCATCTGCATCAACCGCTGGATGCCTCATCATCTGCATCTGTGCTGAACCTGCCGCATCTGCATCTGACCGCTGCCCTGCCGCATCTGCATCTGACCGCTGGATGCCCTGCCGCATCTGCGCTCTGACCGCTGGATCTGCCCTGCATCTGCACTCTGACCGCTGGTTGCCACTATCTGCATCTCTGGACTGCCCTGCCCTGCCGCTGGGCTGCCCGCTCTGACCGCTGGGCTGACCCTGCCATCTGCCCTGAGCTGCTCTGCCCTGCCGCATCTGCATCTGACCGCTGGGCTGCCCATAACGCTGCGCATCACACCGCTGGACTGCCTGCCTCCTCTGCATCTAACCGCTGGACTGCCTCCTCTGCATCTCTGGCCGCTGGACTGCCTGCCTCCTCTGGACTCCCGCTGGACTGCCTGTCTGCACTCTGCCGCTGGATCCCCGCCGCTCTGCCTCTAACCGCTGAATCGCCTGCCACTGGATCTGCACTCTGTGCTGGGATACTGCCTGCATCCCGCTGGACTGCCTGCTGGCCTGGCCATGGACTGCCTGCATCTCTGCACTCTGGCCGCTGGACTACCTGCCCCCTCTGCCTCTGGCCGCTGGACTGCCCTGCCCCCTCTGCACTCTGGCCATGGACTGCCTGCCGCTCTGCATCTGACCGCTGGATCTGCCCTGCCTCTGCATCTGACCACTGGACCTGCCCTCTGCACTCTGACCGCTGGACTGCCTGCCCCTCTGCATCTGGCCGCTGGACTGCCGTATCTGCGCCGCTGGGCGCTGGACTGCCGCTGGACTGCATCTGACCGCTGGACGCGCCAACCGCTGGACTGCATCTGACCGCTGGACTGCCTGCCTGCATCTGCACTCTGACCGCTGGACTATGCCCCCTGCACTCCGCTGGACCGCTGGACTCTGCCGCTGGATCTGCCTGCTCCATCTGACCGCTGGACTGCCCTATCTCCCGCTGGACTGCCTCTCCCCTCTGACCGCTGGACTGCCTGCCTCTGACCGCTGGACTGCACTCTGACCGCTGGACTGCCTGCGGCATCTGCATCTGACCGCTGGACTGCCTGCATCTGGCCGCTGGACTGCACATCTGACCGCTGGACTGCTGCCGCCCCTGCACTCTGACCGCTGGACTGCCTGCCTACATCTGCATCTGACCGCTGGACTGCCTTAGCATCTGCACTCTGACCGCTGGACTGCCTGCCTCATCCTCTGCCTGGACCGCTGGACTGCCTGCCATCTGCACTCTGGCCGCTGGACTGCCTGCCTACTGCTGCACTCTGGCCGCTGGACTGCCTGCATCATCTGCACTCTGACCGCTGGACTGCCTGCATCATCTGCCATCTGGCCGCTGGACTGCCTGCCGCTGGATCTGCCCACTGGACCTGGCCGCTGGGCCCTGGCCGCTGGACTGCCTGCGTCTGACCGCTGGACTGCCTGCCTCATCTGCACTCTGGCCGCTGGACTGCCTGCCACTGGACTCACATCTGACCGCTGGACAAGCCCTCTCTGACCGCTGGACTCCTGCATCTGCGCTCTGACCGCTGGACTGCCCTGCGGATCTGCATCCGACCGCTGGACTGCCTGCCTCTGACCGCTGGACCGCTGGATCTAGGGGTATCTGCGCTCACTGACCGCTGGAGCCCAGCCAACATCTGCAATCTGACCGCTGGACTGCCTGCCTCATCTGCACTCTGACCGCTGGACTGCCTGCATCATCTGCGCTCTGACCGCTGGACTGCCCTCATCTGCATCTGGCCGCTGGACTGCCTCCATCTGCGCTCTGACCGCTGGACAGCCTGCCCCTCATCTGACCGCTGGACTGCCTGCCGTCCTCTGCACTCTGGCCGCTGGACTGCCTGGAGGCATCTGCACTCTGACCGCTGGATGCCTGCCGCCCCTGCATCTGACCGCTGGACTGCCTGCATCTGGTCACTCTGACCGCTGGACTACCCTGCCTCCCTCTGCATCTCTGACCGCTGGACTGCCTGCCCTGCCATCTGCAAAGCCTGACCGCTGGACTGCCTGCCTCAGCCTCTGGACCACTGGACTGCCTGCAGATGTCTGCACTCTGACCGCTGGACCTGCTAGTGGCCGCTGGACTGCTCTGACCGCTGGACTGCCTGCATCATCTGCCTCTGGACCGCTGGATCTGGCCGTGGACTGCCTGCATCTGGCCGCTGGACTGCCTGCATCACTCTGACCGCTGGACTGGTGCCTGCCCCTCTGCCTCTGGCCGCTGGACTGACCGCTGGCTCTGCACTCTGACCACTGGACTGCCTGACATCTGCCACTGGACCGCTGGATCTGCCCTGGACTGCATATGCATCTGACCGCTGGACTGCCTGCCTCCCCCTGGACTCCTGACCGCTGGACCTGTTGCCTGGACTCTGCCCCTGATCATCTGGAGGGTCAATTCTGCCTTAACCGCTGGACTGCCTTCATCTGCAGTCTGACCGCTGGACTGCCTGCAGCCTGCATCTGACCGCTGGACTGCCTGCCCTGCCTCTGCACTGGCCTGGAGAAGCTGGACTGCCTGGGTTTTGGCATCTGCCGCTGGGCTGCCTGGACGTATCTCACTCTGGACCACTGGACTGCCTGCCCCCTGACCGTCTGAATCTTTACTGGACTGCCTGCACATCTGCACTCTGGCCGCTGGACTGCCCTCGATCTGGGCCGCTGGACTGCTGGACTGCTGAGCGCTGCACTCCTGGACCGCTGGACTGCCCCTGCCGCTGGAGAAGGCACTCCTGACCGCTGGACTGCTGCCTCCCCTGCATCTGCCGCTGGACTGCCTTAGCATCTGACCACTGGACTGCCTGCTCAGGTCCACTCTGACCGCTGGACTGCCTTTCTGCCACTGGACCTACCTGCACTCTGACCGCTGGACTGCCTGCTCCAATCTCTGGACCGCTGGACCGCTGAACCCTGCCTGCTCCCCTCTGGCCGCTGGACTGCTGCATCTGTGACCGCTGGACTGCCTGCCTCTGCTGCACTCTGACCGCTGGACTGCCTTAGCCCCTGCACTCTGGCCACTGGACTGCCTCCCCTGCACTCTGACCGCTGGACTGCCTGCCGCTCCACTCTGGCCGCTGGACTGCCTGCCTCTGCACTCTGGCCGCTGGACTGCCTGCCGCTGGAACTGCATCTGACCGCTGGACTACCTGCCACCTCTGCATCTGACCGCTGGACTGCCTCAAAGCATCCCCTGCACTCTGACCGCTGGACCTGCCTGCCCCTCTGACCCTGCGCTCTGACCGCTGGACTGCCCCAGCTCTGCATCTGACCGCTGGACTGCTGGATCTGAATCTGACCGCTGGAGGCCGCTGGACTCTGCCTCTGACCGCTGGACCTGCCTGCCCCTGCACTCTGACCGCTGGATGCCTGCCGCTGGATCTGCCTCTGACCGCTGGACTGCCGCCCCTGCGCTCTGACCGCTGGACTGCCCTGCTGACCCTGCTATATCTGACCGCTGGACTGCCTGCCGCGTCTGGATCTGCATCTGACCGCTGGACTGCCTCTGCATCTGACCATGGACTGCCATCTGCCGCTGGACTCTGACCGCCGCTGGACTGCCTGCCACCTGCATCTGACCGCTGGACTGCCTTGAGCATCTGCATCTGGACCGCTGGACCGCTGGACTGCCTGCACTCTGACCGCTGGACTGCCCTGGCCGCTGCACTCTGGACTGGACTGCCTGCTGGGCTCTGACCGCTGGACTGCCCGCTGGATCTGCGCTCTGACCGCTGGACTGCCTGCCCTGCCGCTGGATCTGCCGCTCTGACCGCTGGACTGCATCACTGACCGCTGGACTGCTGCCTCTGACCGCTGGACTGCTGGATCTGCCGCTGGACTCCCTGCATCTGGCCGCTGGACTGCCTGGACTCTGCATCTCCTGATGGACTGCCTGCCTGACCGCTGGACTCCTGCCGCTGGATCTGCCTGCCGCCGCTGGACTGCCTCTGACCGCTGGACTGCCTCCTTGACCGCTATCTGCACTCTGACCGCTGGATTAATGCCTGCCGCTCTGCCTGCTCTGACCGCTGGACTGCCTGCCTCTGCATCTGGCCGCTGGACTGCCTGCCTGCCTCTGCACTCTGACCGCTGGACTGCCTGCCTCCCTGCACCGCTGGACTGGGCTGCCTGCCGCTGGACTGCACTCTGGCCGCTGGACTGCCTGCCCGCCTCTGCACTCTGAACCGCTGGACTGCCTGCCCATCTGCACTCCTCTGGCCGCTGGACTGCCTGCCTCCTCCACTCTGGCCGCTGGACTGCCTGCCAGCTCTGCCTCTGACCGCTGGACTGCCCTGCTGCCTGTGGCCAGGGATCTGGCCGCTGGACTGCCTGCCCACTCTGACCGCTGGACTGCCTGCCTCATCTGCACTCTGCCGCTGGACTGCCCTGCCACCTCTGCACTCTGACCGCTGGGCTGCCTGCCTCTCTAGCCTCTGGACTCCACTCCCACTGGACTGCCTGGACTGCATCACTGACCGCTGGACTGCCTGCATCCCCCTGCACTCTGACCGCTGGACTGCCTGCCACCTCTGCACTCTGACCGCTGGACTGCCCCCTGCCATGGACTGCATCTGACCGCTGGACTGCCTGCCCTGGATGCATCTGACCGCTGGACTGCCTGCCCCCTGCTCTGACCGCTGGACTGCCTTAGCCCTGCATCTGACCGCTGGACTGCCTGCCTCTGACCGCTGGACCGCTGGACTGCCTGCATCTGCACTCTGGCCGCTGGACTGCCTGCACCGCTGGACTCCTCTCAACCTCTGACCGCTGGACTGCCTGCCACTCTGCAACCGCTGGACTGCCCTGCCGCCTCTGCACTCTGACCGCTGGACTGCCTGACCGCTGGACTCTGCACTCTGACCGCTGGACTGCCTGCCTCTGCACTCTGCCGCTGGACTGCCTGCCCTGCATCTGACCGCTGGACTGCCTTAGCATCTCACTCTGACCGCTGGACTGCCTGCCCTGCTGGACTGCCTCTGACCGCTGGACTGCCTGCCGCTCTGCACTCTGACCGCTGGACTGCCTGCCTCTGCACTCTCTGACCGCTGGACTGCCTGCCTCCTCTGCACTCTGGCCGCTGGACTGCCTCCTCTGCACTCTGACCGCTGGACTGCCTGCCTCCTCTGCACTCTGACCGCTGGACTGCCTGCCTCTGCACTCTGACCGCTGGACTGCCTGCCTCCTGCCCTCTGGACCGCTGGACTGCCTCTGCCCCTGGACTGCCTCTGCCCGCTGGACTGCCTGCTCGCATCTGCACTCCTGACCGCTGGACTGCCTGCCTCCGCTGGACTGCTGACCGCTGGCCGCTGGACTGCCCCTCTGACCGCTGGACTGCCTGCCTCTGCACTCTGACCGCTGGACTGCCTGCCGCTGGACTCTGACCGCTGGACTGCCTGCCCAGCATCTGCCCTCTGACCGCTGGACTGCCTGCTGGATCTGCACTCTGACCGCTGGACTGCCATATCACTCTGACCGCTGGACTGCCTGCCACTCTGCACTCTGACCGCTGGACTGCCTGCCATCATCTGCCTCTGACCGCTGGACTGCCTGCCTCCTCTGCACTCTGACCGCTGGACTGCCTGCCTGCCGCTGGACTCTGACTGGACTAGGGCTGCCTGCACTCTGGCCGCTGGACTGCCTCTGCCACTGGACTCCTGCACTCTGGCCGCTGGACTGCCTGCCTCTGCACTCTGACCGCTGGACTGCCTGCCTCTCTGCACTCTGACCGCTGGACTGCCTGCACTGCCCATGGACCTCTGACCGCTGGACTGCCTGCCGCTCTCTGCACTCTGACCGCTGGACTGCCTGCCCCTCTGCACTCTGACCGCTGGACTGCCTGGATCTCTGCACTCTGACCGCTGGACTGCCCTGCCATCTGCACTCTGACCGCTGGACTGCCTGCCCATCTGGCTCCTGCTGGACTGCCTACCCTCTGCACTCTGACCGCTGGACTGCCTTAGCATCTGGCCGCTGGACTGCCCTCATCTGACCGCTGGACTGCCTACCGCTGGACATCTGAACCGCTGGACTGCCTGCCTCCTCTGGACTGCCTAACCCGCTGGACTGCCTGCCTCTCTGCCGCTGGACTGCCTGCCTCCTGCCGCTGGACTGCCTGCCTCTGCCGCTGGACTGCCACTCTAACCACTGGACTGCCTGCCTCCTGGCCACTCTGGACCGCTGGACTGCCTGCCGCCTCCGCCTCTGGCCACTGGACTGCCTGCCGCTGGACTCCTAGCCTCCGCTGGACCGCTGGACTGCCCTCTGCCGCTCTGACCGCTGGACTGCCTGCTGGATCTCACTCTGCCGCTGGACTGCCTACCTCTGCCGCTGGACTGCCTGCATCACAACCGCTGGACTATGCTCTGACCGCTGGACTGCCTGCCTCCCACTCTGACCGCTGGACTGCCTGCCCCCTCCGCCGCTGGACTATCCTGCTCTGACCGCTGGACTGCCTGCCGCCTCTGCCTGACCGCTGGACTGCCTGCCCTGCACTCTGACCGCTGGACTGCCTGCCTCTGCACTCTGACCGCTGGACTGCCTGCCCGCCCTGCCTCTGGACCGCTGGACTGCCTGCCCGCTGGACTGTCTGCACTCTGACCGCTGGACTGGACTGCCTGCCTGCACTCTGACCGCTGGACTGCCTGCCTCTGCCTGGACCGCTGGACTGCCTGCGACTCTGCACTCTGACCGCTGGACTGCCCTGCTCTCCCTGCACTCCTGACCGCTGGACTGCCTGCCTCCCCTGACTCTGTCCGCTGGACTGCCTGCCTCTGCCGCTGGACCGCTGGACTGCCTGCCGCCTCTGCACTCTGACCGCTGGACTGCCTGCCTCTCTGCACTCTGACCGCTGGACTGCCTGCATCTGCATCCTGACCGCTGGACTGCCTCCTCTGCACTCTGACCGCTGGACTGCCTGCCTCCTCCGCTGGACCTCTGACCGCTGGACTGCCTGCATCTGCATCTGACCGCTGGACTGCCTGCCATCTGCGCTCTGACCGCTGGACTGCCTGCCGCTCTCTGCACTCTGACCGCTGGACTGCCTGCTCCCTGCACTCTGACCGCTGGACTGCCTGCATCATCTGCACTCTGACCGCTGGACTGCCCGCATCATCTGCACTCTGACCGCTGGACTGCCTGCCGCTCTGCACTCTGACCGCTGGACTGCCTGCCATCTGCACCGCTGGACCGCTGGACTGCCTGCTCTGCATCTGGCCGCTGGACTGCCTGCCTGCCGCTCTCTGCATCTGACCGCTGGACTGCCTGCCGCATCTGCACTCTGACCGCTGGACTGCCTGCCACATCCACTCTGACCGCTGGACTGCCTGCCGCCCTGCACTCTGACCGCTGGACTGCCTGCATCTGCACTCTGACCGCTGGACTGCTGCCTCTGCACTCTGACCGCTGGACTGCCTGGACTATCTGCACTCTGGCCGCTGGACTGCCTGCATCCGCTGCACTCTGACCGCTGGACTGCCTGCATCTCTGCACTCTGGCCGCTGGACTGCCTGCCCCTGCACTCTGACCGCTGGACTGCCTTATGCCTCTGCACTCTGACCGCTGGACTGCCTGCCTCCCCTGGACTCTGACCGCTGGACCTGCCGCATCTGCACTCTGACCGCTGGACTGCCTGCCGCCTGCTCTCTGACCGCTGGACTGCCTGCCATCTGGATCATCTGACCGCTGGACTGCTGCCCTGCTGGACTGCCGCTGGACGCTGCACTCCTGACCGCTGGACTGCCTGACCTCTGCACTCTGACCGCTGGACTGCCTCCTCTGCCGCTGGACCGCTGGACTCTGGACTCTGCACTCTGACCGCTGGACTGCCTCTGCTGCATCTGACCGCTGGACTGCCTGCCCCTCATCTGCAACCGCTGGACTGCCTGCCGCCCCTGACCGCTGGACCGCTGGACTCTGCCGCTGGACTCCACTCTGACCGCTGGACTGCCTGCCATCTCTGCACTCTGACTGGACTGCCTGCCTACCACTCTGCACTCTGACCGCTGGACTGCCTGCCCCTCTGCACTCCTGACCGCTGGACTGCCTGCTGCATCTCTGCCGCTCTGACCGCTGGACTGCCTGGACCTCTGCACTCTGACCGCTGGACTGCCTGCCTGCCGCTGGACTGCATCTGACCGCTGGACTGCCTGCCTGACCGCTGGACTGCCTCTGACCGCTGGACTGCCTGCCTATCATCTGCATCGGACCGCTGGACTGCCCTCCCCCTCTGCACTCTGACCGCTGGACTGCCTGCCTCTGCATCTGACCGCTGGACTGCCTGCCCCCCTGCACTCTGACCGCTGGACTGCCTGCCGCTGGACTACTGCACTCTGACCGCTGGACCTGCCTCTGCACTCTGACCGCTGGACTGCTGCCTGCCGCATCTGCACTCTGACCGCTGGACTGCCTGACCGCTGGACTGCTGCACTCTGACCGCTGGACTGCCTGCCGCCTCTGCACTCTGACCGCTGGACTGCCTGCCGCTGGACTGCACTCTGACCGCTGGACTGCCTGCCATCCATCTGCCTGGACTGGCCACTGGTCTGACCGCTGGACTGCCTCCCCTCTGCACTCTGACCGCTGGACTGCCTGCCTCCTCTGCACTCTGACCGCTGGACTGCCTGCATCATCTGCACTCTGGACCGCTGGACTGCCTGCCGCCTCTGCACTCTGACCGCTGGATCTGCCCTGCCACCTCTGCACTCTGACCGCTGGACTGCCTGCCGCCTCTGCACTCTGGCTGGATCTGCCTGCTGGATGCTCCTCTGCTCTGACCGCTGGACTGCCTGCATCTGCGCTCTGACCGCTGGACTACCTGACTGCCTGACCGCTGGATGCCTGCATTATCCTCTGCTTCTGACCGCTGGACTGCCTGCCTCTCTGCACTCTGACCACTGGACTGCCTGCCTCCCTGCACTCTGACCGCTGGACTGCCTGCCTCCTCTGCATCTGACCGCTGGACTGCCTGCCGCCTCTGCACTCTGACCGCTGGACTGCCTGCCGCCTGCACTCTGACCGCTGGACTGCCTGCCATCTGCACCGCTGACCGCTGGACTGCCTGCCGCTGGATCTGCACTCTGACCGCTGGACCTGCATCATCTGCTCTCTGACCGCTGGACTGCCTGCTGCATCTGCTGGACTCTGACCGCTGGACTGCCTGCCGCCTCTGCACTCTGACCACTGGACTGCCTGCCTCCTCTGCACTCTGACCGCTGGACTGCCTGCCTCCCTGCACTCTGACCGCTGGACTGCCTGCCCGCCTCTGCACTCTGACCGCTGGACTGCCTGCCAGCCTCTGCACTCTGACCGCTGGACTGCCTGCCATCTGCACTCTGACCGCTGGACTGCCTGCCACCTCTGCACTCCTGACCGCTGGACTGCCTGCCGCTGGACTCTGCACTCTGACCGCTGGACTGCCTGCCCTCTGACCGCTGGACTGCCTGCCCCCTCTGCACTCTGACCGCTGGACTGCCTGCCTCATCTGCACTCTGACCGCTGGACTGCCTGCCTCCTCTGCACTCTGACCGCTGGACTGCCCTGCCTCCCTGCACTCTGACCGCTGGACTGCCTGCAGCATCTGCATCTGACCGCTGGACTGCCTGCCGCCTCTGCATCTGACCGCTGGACTGCCTGCCTCCTCTGCACTCTGACCGCTGGACCTGCCTCCTCATCTGCACTCTGACCGCTGGACTGCCTGCCTCCCTCTGCACTCTGACCGCTGGACTGCCTGCCCCTCTGCACTCTGACCGCTGGACTGCCTGCCCCCTCTGCTCTGACCGCTGGACTGCCTGCCTCTGCACTCTGACCGCTGGACTGCCTGCCTCCCTGCACTCTGACCGCTGGACTGCCTGCCTCTGCACTCTGACCGCTGGACTGCCTGCCGCCCCTGCATCTGACCGCTGGACTGCCTGCTGCATCTGCACTCTGACCGCTGGACTGCCTGCCGCCTCTGCACTCTGACCGCTGGACTGCCTGCCTCTGCACTCTGACCGCTGGACTGCCTAGCCTCTGCACTCTGGCCACTGGACTGCCTGCCCGCCTCTGCACTCTGACCGCTGGACTGCCTGCCTCCTCTGCACTCTGACCGCTGGACTGCCCTGCCTGCCTGCTGCACTCTGACCGCTGGACTGCCTGCCTCTGCACTCTGACCGCTGGATCTGCCTGCCCCCTGCGCTCTGACCGCTGGACTGCCTGCCCCTCTGCACTCTGACCGCTGGACTGCCTGCCCAGCCCCTGCACTCTGACCGCTGGACTGCCCTGCCGCCTCTGCACTCTGACCGCTGGACTGCCTGCCCTGCGCTCTGACCGCTGGACTGCCTGCCCTCTGCATCTGGACCGCTGGACTGCCGCTGGACGGCCTCCCTGCCTCTGACCGCTGGACTGCCTCTGGCCGCTGGACTGCCTGCCTCTGCACTCTGACCGCTGGACTGCCTGCCTCCTCTGCACTCTGACCGCTGGACTGCCCTGCTATCTGCACTCTGGCCGCTGGACTGCCTGCCTGTCTGCACTCTGACCGCTGGACTGCCTGCCTCATCTGCACCTGACCGCTGGACTGCCTGCCGCATCTCTGCACTCTGGACCGCTGGACTGCCTGCCTGCCTCTGCATCTGACCGCTGGACTGCCTGCCCTGCACTCTGACCGCTGGACTGCCTGCCGCCCCTGCACCGCTGGACCGCTGGACTGCCTGCCGCTGGACCTGCCTCTGACCACTGGACTGCCTGCCTCCTCTGGACTCTGACCGCTGGACTACCTGCCACCTCTGCACTCTGGCCGCTGGACTGCCTGCCTCTGCACTCTGACCGCTGGACTGCCTGCCTCCTCTGGACTCTAACCACTGGACTGCCTGCCACCCCTGCACTCTAACCACTGGACTGCCTGCCTCCTCTGCACTCTGACCGCTGGACTGCCTGCCCCTCTGCACTCTAACCGCTGGACTGCCTGCACTGCACTCTGACCGCTGGACTGCCTGCCTGCCCTGCACTCTGACCGCTGGACTGCCTGCCTCCCTGCACTCTGACCGCTGGACTGCCTGCCTCTGCACTCTGACCGCTGGACTGCCTGCCATCTGCTCTGACCGCTGGACTGCCTGCCTCTGCACTCTGACCGCTGGACTGCCTGCCTCCTCTGCACTCTGACCGCTGGACTGCCTGCCTCCTCTGCACTCTGACCGCTGGACTGCCTGCCTGCCTCTGCACTCTGACCGCTGGACTGCCTGCCTCCTCTGCACTCTGACCGCTGGATCTGCCTGCCTCCTCTGCACTCTGACCGCTGGACTGCCTGCCTGGACCTCTGCACTCTGACCGCTGGACTGCCTGCCTCATCTGCTCTGACCGCTGGATGCCTGCCGCGCCTGCACTCTGACCGCTGGACTGCCTGCCCCTCTGCACTCTGACCGCTGGACTGCCTGCCTCCTCTGCACTCTGACCGCTGGACTGCCTGCCCTCTGCACTCTGACCGCTGGACTGCCTGCCCCTCTGCACTCTGACCGCTGGACTGCCTGCCCTGCACTCTGCCGCTGGACTGCCTGCCTCTGCACTCTGACCGCTGGACTGCCTGCCTCCTCTGCACTCTGACCGCTGGACTGCCTGCCTCCTCTGCACTCTGACCGCTGGACTGCCTGCCGCCTCTGCACTCTGCCGCTGGACTGCCTGCCAGCCCTGCACTCTGGCCACTGGACTGCCTGCCGCCCTGCACTCTGACCGCTGGACTGCCTGCCTCCCTGCACTCTGACCGCTGGACTGCCTGCCGCATCTGCACTCTGACCGCTGGACTGCCTGCATCTGCACTCTGACCGCTGGACTGCCTGCCGCTCTGCTCTGACCGCTGGACTGCCTGCTGCATCTGCATCTGGCCGCTGGACTGCCTGCGCATCTGCATCTGACCGCTGGACTGCCTGCATCTGCCGCTGGACCGCTGGACTGCCTGCCATGGACTGCCTGCATCATCTGACCGCTGGACTGCCTGCCATCTGCCGCTGGACCACTGGACGCCTGGACTGCCCCTGCATCTCTGACCGCTGGACTGCCTGCCACCCCTGGACTCTGACCGCTGGACTGCCTGCTGGACCTCTGCACTCTGACCGCTGGACCTGCCTGCCCTGCATCTGACCGCTGGACTGCCTGCCGCCTCTGCACTCTGACCGCTGGACTGCCTGCCCCTCTGGACTCTGACCGCTGGACTGCCTGCCACCTCATCTGCCGCTGGACTGCCTGCCCCCTCTGCACTCTGCCGCTGGACTGCCTGCCTCCTCTGCACTCTGACCGCTGGACTGCCTGCCCTCTGCATCTGACCGCTGGACTGCCTGCCTCCCCTGCACTCTGACCGCTGGACTGCCTGCCCCTGCACTCTGACCGCTGGACTGCCTGCCGCCTCTGCACTCTGACCGCTGGACTGCCCTGCCTCCCTGCACTCTGACCGCTGGACTGCCTGCCGCATCTGCACTCTGCCGCTGGACTGCCTGCCTCTGCCTCTGGCCACTGGACTGCCTGCCTCCCCTGCACTCTGGCCACTGGACTGCCTGCCTCCTCTGCACTCTGACCGCTGGACTGCCTGCCTCTGACCGCTGGACTGCCTGCTCTCTGCACTCTGACCGCTGGACTGCCTGCCGCCTCTGCACTCTGACCGCTGGACTGCCTGCCTCCTGCAGCCCGCTGGACTCCTGACCGCTGGCTGGACTGCCTGCCATCTGCACTCTGACCGCTGGACTGCCTGCCCCCCTGCACTCTGACCGCTGGACTGCCTACCTCTGCACTCCTGACCGCTGGACTGCCTGGCCTCTGCACTCTGACCGCTGGACTGCCTGCCGCCCTGCACTCTGACCGCTGGACTGCCTGCCGCCTCTGCACTCTGACCGCTGGACTGCCTGCCTCTGCGCCTCTGACCGCTGGACTGCCTGCTGCCTCTGCACTCTGGACCGCTGGATGCTGCCTGCTGGATCTGCACTCTGACCGCTGGACTGCCTGCCGCCTCTGCACTCTGACCGCTGGACTGCCTGCCTCTGCCTCTGACCGCTGGACTGCCTGCCCCCTGCATCTGACCGCTGGACTGCCTGCTCTCTGCATCTGACCGCTGGACTGCCTGCCGCATCTGCACTCTGACCGCTGGACTGCCTGCCACCCTGCCTCCTGACCGCTGGACTGCCTGCCTCTGCACTCTGACCGCTGGACTGCCTCCTCTGCATCTGACCGCTGGACTGCCTGCCAGCCTCTGGACTCTGCATCTGACCGCTGGACTGCCTGCCACTGGACTGCCTCTGACCGCTGGACTGCCTGCCCTGCCTCTGACCGCTGGACTGCCTGCCTCTGCTCTGACCGCTGGACTGCCTGCCTCCTCTGCTCTGACCGCTGGACTGCCTGCCGCCTCTGGACTGTACTCTGCCGCTGGACTGCCTTAGCCCTCTGCCTCTGGCCGCTGGACTGCCTGCCGCTGGATCTGCACTCTGACCGCTGGACTGCCTGCCTCATCTGCTGGACCGCTGGACTGCCACTCTGACCGCTGGACTGCCTGCCTCTGCCTCTGACCGCTGGACTGCCTGCCGCTGGACTGCCTCTGCACTCTGACCGCTGGACTGCCTGCATCATCTGCCTCTGCCGCTGGACTGCCTGCCCCTGCATCTGACCGCTGGACTGCCTGCCTCCTCTGCACTCTGACCGCTGGACTGCCTGCCTCCTCTGCACTCTGACCGCTGGACTGCCTGCCTCCTCTGCCTCTGGACCGCTGGACTGCCTCTGGCCCTGCACTCTGACCGCTGGACTGCCTGCATCCCCTGCACTCTGACCGCTGGACTGCCTGCCTCCCCTGCACTCTGACCGCTGGACTGCCTGCCTCCCCTGCACTCTGACCGCTGGATCTGCCTGCCCTCTGCACTCTGACCGCTGGACTGCCTGCCTCCCCTGCACCCGCTGGACTGCCTGCCGCCTCTGCACTCTGACCGCTGGACTGCCTGCCTCCCCTGCGCTCTGACCGCTGGACTGCCTGCCGCATCTGCACTCTGACCGCTGGACTGCCTGCCTCTGCACTCTGACCGCTGGACTGCCTGCCGCATCTGCACACTGACCGCTGGACTGCCTGCCGCCTCTGCACTCTGACCGCTGGACTGCCTGCCGCTGGATCTGCACTCTGACCGCTGGACTGCCTGCCCCTGCACTCTGACCGCTGGACTGCCTGCCATCTGCGCTCTGACCGCTGGACTGCCTGCCCTCTGCACTCTGACCGCTGGACTGCCTGCCTGCCCTGCACTCTGACCGCTGGACTGCCTGCCGCCCTGCACTCTGGACTGGACTGCCTGCCCTGGACTGCCTGCTCTGACCGCTGGACTGCCTGCCATCCCTGCCTCTGGCCGCTGGACTGCCTGCTGCCATCTGCACTCTGACCGCTGGACTGCCTGCCCCTGCACTCTGACCGCTGGACCTGCGCTCCCTGCACTCTGACCGCTGGACTGCCTGCCGCATCTGCGCTGACCGCTGGACTGCCTGCATCTGCATCTGACCGCTGGACTGCCTGCCGCATCTGCACTCTGACCGCTGGACTGCCTGCCTCCCTGCACTCTGACCGCTGGACTGCCTGCCTCATCCTGCATCTGACCGCTGGACTGCCTGCCTCATCTGCACTCTGACCACTGGACTGCCTGCCGCCTCCTGCACTCTGACCGCTGGACTGCCTGCATCATCTGCACTCCTGACCGCTGGATGGACCTGCCTGCTGCACTCTGACCGCTGGACTGCCCTGCCTCTCTGCACTCTGACCGCTGGACTGCCTGCCATCTGCACTCTGACCGCTGGACTGCCTGCCATCATCTGCACTCTGACCGCTGGACTGCCTGCCTCCTCTGCACTCTGACCGCTGGACTGCCTGCGGCCCTGCACTCTGACCGCTGGACTGCCTGCCCCTCTGCACTCTGACCGCTGGACTGCCTGCCGGATCTGCACTCTGACCGCTGGACTGCCTGCCTCCCCTGCATCTGACCGCTGGACTGCCTGCCTGCGCTCTGACCGCTGGACTGCCTGCCTCTGCATCTGACCGCTGGACTGCCTGCCCCTGGACTGCTCTGACCGCTGGACTGCCTGCCTCCTGCATCTGACCGCTGGACTGCCTGCCGCCCTGCCCTCTGACCGCTGGACTGCCTGCGGCATCTCTCTGCCGCTGGACTACTGCCTGCCTCCTCTGCACTCTGACCGCTGGACTGCCTGCCCTGCATCTGCTGCACTCTGACCGCTGGACTGCCTGCCTCCTCTATCTGCACTCTGACCGCTGGACTGCCTGCCGCTGGATCTCCCTGCACTCTGACCGCTGGACTGCCTGCCTCCCTGGACTGCATCTGACCGCTGGACTGCCTGCCGCTCTCTGCACTCTGACCGCTGGACTGCCTGCCCCCTCTGCACTCTGAACCGCTGGACTGCCTGCCGCTCTGCACTCTGACCGCTGGACTGCCTGCCTCCTCTGCATCTGACCGCTGGACTGCCTGCCACTGCCGCTCTGACCGCTGGACTGCCTGCTGGACTCTGCATCTGACCGCTGGACTGCCTGCCTCTGCACTCTGACCGCTGGACTGCCTGCCAGCCTCTGCATCTGACCGCTGGACTGCCTGCCACTCCGCTGGACTGACCGCTGGACTGCCTGGACTGCCTCTGCATCTGACCGCTGGACTGCCTGCCGCTCTGCACTCTGACCGCTGGACTGCCTGCCTCTCTGCACTGGGCTCTGACCGCTGGACTGCCTGCCCCCCGCTGACTGCACTCTGACCGCTGGACTGCCTGCCACTGCACTGACCGCTGGACTGCCTGCCCCTGCACTCTGACCGCTGGACTGCCTGCCTCTCTGCACTCTGACCGCTGGACTGCCTGCCTCCCTGCACTCTGACCGCTGGACTGCCTGCCCCCCTGCACTCTGACCGCTGGACCGCCTGCATCTGCACTCTGACCGCTGGACTGCCTGCCTCCTCTGCACTCTGGACCGCTGGACTGCCTGGATGCCTCTGCACCTGACCGCTGGACTGCCTGCCTCTCACTCTGACCGCTGGACTGCCTGCCTCTGCACTCTGACCGCTGGACTGCCTGCTCTGACCGCTGGATCCTTCTCTGCACTCTGACCGCTGGACTGCCTGCCCATCTGCATCTGACCGCTGGACTGCCTGCCTGGCCTGCCTCTCTGACCGCTGGACTGCCTGCCTCCATCTGGACTGCCTCCTGACCGCTGGACTGCCTGCCTATCTGCCTCTGACCGCTGGACTGCCTGCCCCTCCTGGCCGCTGGACTGCCTCTGCACTCTGACCGCTGGACTGCCCTCATCTGCTCTGACCGCTGGATGCCTGCCTCTGCACTCTGACCGCTGGACTGCCTGCCTCTGCACTCTGACCGCTGGACTGCCTGCCGCCTCTGCACTCTGACCGCTGGACTGCCTGCCTCCTCTGCACTCTGACCGCTGGACTGCCTGCCTCCTCTGCACTCTGACCGCTGGACTGCCTGCCTCCCCTGCACTCTGGCCGCTGGACTGCCTGCCGCCCTGCACTCTGGCCGCTGGACTGCCTGCCTGCCTCTGCACTCTGGCCGCTGGACTGCCTGCCCTCTGCACTCTGACCGCTGGACTGCCTGCCTCCCTGCACTCTGACCGCTGGACTGCCTGCCTCCCTGCACTCTGACCGCTGGACTGCCTGCCTCCTCTGCACTCTGACCGCTGGACCTGCCTGCCGACTGCTCACTCTGACCGCTGGACTGCCTGCCGCCCTGCATCTGACCGCTGGACTGCCTGCCTCCTCTGCACTCTGACCGCTGGACTGCCTGCAATGGGCTCTGCACTCTGACCGCTGGACTGCCTGCATCATCTGCTCTGACCGCTGGACTGCCTGCCCTCTGCACTCTGACCGCTGGACTGCCTGCCTCCCCTGCACTCTGACCGCTGGATCTGCCTGCCTGGACCCTGCACTCTGACCGCTGGACTGCCTGCCTCCCTGCACTCTGACCGCTGGACCTGCCGCCCTGCACTCTGCCGCTGGACTGCCTGCCCCTCTGCACTCTGACCACTGGACTGCCTGCCGCATCTGCGCTCTGACCGCTGGACTACCTGCTGCCTCTGCACTCTGACCGCTGGACTGCCCTGCCGCCCCTGCACTCTGACCGCTGGACTGCCTGCCACCTCCTCTGCACTCTGACCACTGGACTGCCTGCCCCTGCACTCTGACCGCTGGACTGCCTGCCGCCCTGCACTCTGACCACTGGACTGCCTGCCATCTGCACTCTGACCGCTGGACTGCCTGCCCCCCTGCACTCTGACCACTGGACTGCCTGCCTCCCCTGCACTCTGACCGCTGGATCTGCCTGCCTGCCTCTGCACTCTGAACCGCTGGACTGCCTGCCTCTGCACTCTGAACCGCTGGACTGCCTGCCCCTGCACTCTGACCGCTGGTCTGCCTGCCGCCCTCTGCCTCTGACCGCTGGACTACCTACCTCATCTGCACTCTGACCGCTGGACTGCCTGCCCATCTGCACTCTGACCGCTGGACTGCCTTCCGCCCCTCTGCATCTAACGCTGGACTGCCTGCCTGCACTCTGACCGCTGGACTGCCTGCATCTGCACTCCTGACCGCTGGACTGCCCTGCCGTATCTGCACTCTGACCGCTGGACTGCCTGCCAGCCCTGCACTCTGACCGCTGGACTGCCTGCCTCCTCTGCACTCTGACCGCTGGACTGCCTGCTGGACTGCACTCTGACCGCTGGACTGCCTGCATCTCTGCACTCTGACCGCTGGACTGCCTGCCCCTCTGCACTCTAAGCCGCTGGACTGCCTGCCGCCTCTGCACTCTGACCGCTGGACTACCTGCCCTCCCCTGCACTCTGACCGCTGGACTGCCTGCCTCCTCTGCACTCTGCCCACTGGCTGCTGCCCCTCTGCACTCTAACCACTGGACTGCCTGCTCCCTGCCTCTGACCGCTGGACTGCCTGCCTCCTCTGGACTGCTACTCTGACCGCTGGACTGCCTGCCTCCCTGCACTCTGACCGCTGGACTGCCTGCCTCCCCCCTCTGCACTCTGACCGCTGGACTGCCTGCCTCCCCTGCACTCTGACCGCTGGACTGCCTGCCCCTCCACTCTGCCACTGGACTCTGCATCTGCACTCTGACCACTGGACTGCCTGCCGCTGGACCCCTGCACTCTGACCGCTGGACTGCCTGCCCCCCTCTGACCGCTGGACTGCCTGCCCGACTGAACTCTGACCGCTGGACTGCCTGCCGCCTCTGCACTCTGACCGCTGGACTGCCTGCCTAAATCATCTGACCGCTGGACTGCCTGCCTGAACTCTGCCACTCTGACCACCGCTGGACTGCCTGCCCCTCTGGACACTCTGACCGCTGGACTGCCTGCCCTCTGCACTCTGACCGCTGGACTGCCTGCCCGCTGCACTCCTGACCGCTGGACTGCCTGCCTCATCTGACCGCTGGACTGCCTGCCTCTGACCGCTGGACTGCCTGCCTCCTGCACTCTGGCCGCTGGACTACCTGCCTCTAACCACCTCTGCACTCTGACCGCTGGACTGCCTGCCTCTGGACTACCTGCACTCCTGGCCGCTGGACTGCCTCTAACTGGACTCTGGACCGCTGGACTTCCTGGACTGCTCCCCTCTGACCGCTGGACTGCCTCCTGCACTCTGGACCGCTGGACTGCCTGCCTCTGCACCACTGACCGCTGGACTGCCTGCCGCCCTGCACTCTGACCACTGGACTGCCTGCCTCCCTCTGCCTCTGACCGCTGGACTGCCTGCCTCCTCTGCACTCTGGCCACTGGACTGCCCTGCCGCCTCTGCACTCTGACCGCTGGACTGCCTGCCTCCCTGCACTCTGGCCACTGGACTGCCTGCTCTGCCTCTGCACTCTAACCGCTGGATCTGCCTGCCGCCCCTCCTCTGACCGCTGGACTGCCTGCCTCCTCTGCACTCTGGACCGCTGGACTGCCTGCTGCCTCTGCCTCTGACCGCTGGACTGCCTGCTCCCTGCACTCTGGCCACTGGACTGCCTGCCTCCTCTGCACTCTGACCGCTGGACTGCCTGCCGCCTCTGCACTCTGACCGCTGGACTGCCTGCCGCCTCTGCCTCTGACCGCTGGACTGCCCTGCCGCCTCTGCACTCTGACCGCTGGACTGCCTGCCCTCTGCGCTCTGACCGCTGGATGCCTGCCTTCCCATGCCTCTGACCGCTGGACTGCCTGCCACCTCTGCACTCCTGACCACTGGGCTGCCCTGCCTCCTCTGCACTCTGACCGCTGGACTGCCTGCCCCTCTGCACTCTGTCCACTGGGCTGCCTGCCTCTGCACTCTGACCGCTGGACTGCCTGCCTCTGCACTCCTGACCGCTGGACTGCCTGCCTGCCTCTGCACTCTGACCGCTGGACTGCCTGCTGGACTCTGCACTCTGACCGCTGGACTGCCTGCCCCTCTGCACTCTGACCGCTGGACTGCCTGGACTCCTGCATCTGACCGCTGGACTGCCTGCCGCCTCTGCACTCTGACCGCTGGACTGCCTGCCGCTGGATCTGCCATCTGACCGCTGGACTGCCCATGCCCCCTCTGCACTCTGACCGCTGGACTGCCTGCTGGATCTGCACTCTGACCGCTGGACTGCCTGCCTCCTCTGCATCTGACCGCTGGACTGCCTGCCTCTGCACTCTGACCGCTGGACTGCCTGCTGCCTCCTGCACTCTGACCGCTGGATGCCTGCCTGCCCTGCCTCTGACCGCTGGACTGCCTGCCGCCTCTGCTCTAACCGCTGGACTGCCTGCCTCCCCACTCTAACCACTGGACTGCCTGCCTCCCCACTCCTGACCGCTGGACTGCCTGCCTCTGCCTCCTAACCGCTGGACTGCCTGCCGCCTCCCACTCTAACCGCTGGACTGCCTGCCTGGATCTGCACTCTGGCCGCTGGACTGCCTGCCTGCCCTGGACTGCATAGTCATCTGACCGCTGGACTGCCCTGCTGAACTATAGGCACTCTGACCAGCTGGACTGCCTTAGCTGGCTATCCTCCACTCTGACCACTGGACTGCCTGCCTCCCACTCTGACCCACTGGACTGCCTGCCTCCCCCTCTAACCGCTGGACTACCTGCCTCCCCTGCATCTGACCACTGGACTACCTGCCTCCCTGCACCTGGCCGCTGGACTGCCTGCTAGCCTGCACTCTGACCGCTGGACTACCTGCCTCTGCACTCTGACCGCTGGACTGCCTAGCCGCTGGACTCTGCACTCTGGCCACTGGACTACCTGCTATCCCCCTGCGCTCTGACCGCTGGACTGCCTCCGCCTGCCTCCTGGCCACTGGTTACCTGCCTGGTATCTGCACTCTGAACCACTGGACTGCCTGCCCCCTCCCTCTGACCGCTGGACTACCTGCCACCCTCTAACCACTGGACTACCACTGGACTGCCCGCTGGACCTCTGCACTCTGACCACTGGACTGCCTGCCTCCCCTCTGCCTCTGACCACTGGACTACCTGCCGCCTCGCTGCACTCTAACCGCTGGACTACCTGCCGCTGGACTGCACTCTGACCGCTGGACTGCCTGCCTCCCCTCACTCTAACCGCTGGACTGCCTGCCCCCCCTGCACTCTGACCACTGGACTGCCCCTCTGGGCACTCTGACCACTGGACTGCTGCCTGCACTCTGACCGCTGGCTGCCCTGCCTGCCCTGCCTCTGACCGCTGGATGCCTGCCGCTCTGCCCTGAACCGCTGGACTACCTGCCGCCTGCACTCTGACCGCTGGACTGCCTGCCCCTAAACTGCCTCTGGCCGCTGGACTGCCTGCCTCCCCTGCCTCTAACCACTGGACTGCCTGCCATCTGCACTCTGAACCGCTGGACTGCCTGCCCCTCTGCACTCTGACCACTGGACTGCCTGCCTGCCCTCCTGACCGCTGGACTGCCTGCCTCTCTGCACTCTGGCCACTGGACTGCCTGCACTCCTCTGCACTGGGCTACCACTGGACTGCTGCCTCCCCTGCACTCTGACCACTGGACTACCTGCCTCCCCTACACTCTGACCACTGGACTGCCTCAACCGCTGGGCTCCTGCCTCCTGACCGCTGGACTGCCTGCCCCCTCCCTGGACCACTGGACTGCCTCCCCTCTGACCGCTGGACTGCCTGCCCCTGCAGACCGCTGGACTGCCGCCCTGCACTCTGACCACTGGACTACCTGCCCCTCTGCACTCTGACCGCTGGACTGCCTGCCCCCTGCACTCCTGACCGCTGGACTGCCTGCCACCTCTGCACTCTAACCGCTGGACTGCCTGCCCCCTCTGCACTCTGACCGCTGGACTGCCTGCCGCTGGACTCTGCACTCTGACCGCTGGACTGCCTGCCTCCTCTGCACTCTGACCGCTGGACTACCTGCCATATCTACACTCTAACCACTGGACTACCTGCCTCTGCACTCTGGACCGCTGGACTCCTGCCTCCTCTGCACTCTGACCGCTGGACTGCCTGCCTCCCTGCTCTGACCGCTGGACTGCCTGCCTCTGCTGGACTCTGAGCCGCTGGATCTGCCTACTGTATCTAACCGCTGGACTGCCTGCCTCCTCTGCACTCTCTGACCACTGGACTGCCTTTTCTCACTCAGCTCTGGCCGCTGGACTGACCTGCCTCCCTCTGCACTCTAACCGCTGGACTGCCTGCATCTCTGGCCTGCCTCTAGCCACTGGACTGCCTGCCTCCCTGCATCTGTTTTGGACTGCCTGCCCCCTCTGGACACATCTGGAGCCGCTGGACTGCCTGCCAGCTCCTCCACTCTACCACTGGACTGCCTGCCTCCCCATCTAACCACTGGACTGCCTGCCACCTCTGCACTCTGACCGCTGGACTGCCTGCCGCCTGCCTCTGGCCACTGGACTGCCTGCCTCCCCTCTGGCCACTGGACTGCCTGCTCCTCTGCCTCTAACCACTGGACTGCCTGCCCATGGAGCTGGACTGCACTCTAACCGCTGGACTGCCTGCCTCCTCTGACACCTGGACTGGACTGCCTGCCCCTCTGCACTCTGGACCGCTGGACTGCCTGCCCTCTGCACTCTGACCGCTGGACTGCCTGCCTCCTCTGCACTCTGACCGCTGGACTGCCTGCCACCTCTGCACTCTGGCCGCTGGACTGCCTGCCATCCTCTGCCGCTGGAACCGCTGGACTGCATCTGGCCCTGGACTGCCCTCATCTAACCGCTGGACTGCCTGCAATCCCCTCCTACCGCTGGACTGCCTAGAACATCCACCTGACCGCTGGACTGCCTCCCGTCTGCCAATGACCGCTGGACTGCCTGAACCGCTGGACTGCATCTGCTCTGACCGCTGGACTGCCTGCCTGCCCTGACCGCTGGACTGCCTCGACCTCTGAACATCTGACCGCTGGACTGCCTGCCCCTGGAACATCTGACCGCTGGACTTGCCGCTGGACTGCAATCCTCTGACCGCTGGAACCCCCTCTAACCACGTGGACCGCTGGACTGCCTGCCCCCACTGGCTGCTCTGGACGCTGGACCGCTGGAGCAATTGCCTCCTGACCGCTGGACTGCCTGCCTCATCCTCTGGCCGCTGGACTGCCTGCCTCCTCTCACTCTAACCGCTGGACTGCGGCTCTCACTCTGGCCGCTGGACTGCCCATCTGCATCTGAACCGCTGGACTGCCTCCTAGCCGCTGGACTGCATCTGGCCACTGGACTGCCTGCCCCCCTCTGACCGCTGGACTTTTGCATGGCTGCCATCTGGACTACCGCTGGACTCTGACCACTGGACTACCTGCCTCCCCCATCTAACCGCTGGACTGCCTGCCCCCTGGACTCTAACCGCTGGACTGCCTGCCTCCCTGCCTCTGACCGCTGGACTGCCTAGAACCCATGGAACATTAGACCGCTGGACTGCCTGGACATTAGAACATGGAGCATTATCCGCTGGACTGCCTGCCTCTGGAACTCTGACCGCTGGACTGCCTGCCTCCTGCCTCTGACCGCTGGACTGCCTGGATCTGCCTCTGACCGCTGGACTGCCTGCCATGGAGCATCTGCTGGAACTCTGACCGCTGGACTGCCTGCCTCCCTGCCTCTGACCGCTGGACTGCCTGCCCCATCTGCCCCTGGACCGCTGGACTGCCTGCCACCTGCTAGACATCTGACCGCTGGACTGCCTGCCACATCTGGAGCAACCGCTGGACTGCCTGCCTCCTCTGGAACTCTGACCGCTGGACTACCTGCCGCATCATCTGCACTCTGACCACTGGACTGCCTGGCGCCTCTGCCTCTGCCGCTGGAGCCTGGACTCTGGACCTCCTGGAACAACCGCTGGACTGCCTGCCACCTTTATCTGACCGCTGGACTGCCTGCCATCACTCTGACCGCTGGACTGCCTGCCATCTGCTCTGACCGCTGGACTGCCTGCCTGGACTGCATCTGACCGCTGGACTGCCTGCCACCTCTGCACCTGGCCGCTGGACTGCCTGCCTCTGACCGCTGGACTGCACTCTAACCGCTGGACTGCCTGCCTCCTCTGCACTCTGACCGCTGGACTGCCTGCCCCTCTGCACTCTGACCGCTGGACTGCCTGCCTCCTCTGGACTCATCTGACCACTGGACTGCCTGCCGCTGGATCTACCTCTGACCGCTGGACCTGCCTGCCCTCTGGCCGCTGGACCGCTGGATCTGCCGCTGGACTACTGCATCTGACCGCTGGACTGCCTCCTCTGCACTCCTGACCGCTGGACTGCCTGCCGCTGGACTGCACTCTGACCGCTGGACTGCCCCTGCTCTGGCCGCTGGACTGCCCCCCTCTCCGCTGGACTGCCTCTGACCGCTGGACTGCCTGCCCCTCTGCACTCTGGCCGCTGGACTGCCTGACCGCCTCTACTCTGCCGCTGGACTGCCCCCCTCCAACCGCTGGACTGCCTGCCTCCTCTGAACCACTGGACTGCCTGCCTCCCTGCCTCTGGACCGCTGGACTGCCTGCCCCCCTCACTCTGACCGCTGGACTGCCTGCCCCTCCTGCTCTGGACCGCTGGACTCCCCGCTGGACTGCACTCTGACCGCTGGACTGCCTGCCTGCATCTGCACTCTGACCGCTGGACTACCTGCCTCCCCTGCACTCTGACCGCTGGACTGCCTGCCCCTGCGCCTGGCCGCTGGAACCCTGCAGCTCCTGCCTCTGACCGCTGGACTGCCTGCCTCTGGACTGCACTCTGACCACTGGACTGCCTGCCTCCCTCACTGACCGCTGGACTGCCCTCTGCCGCTGGACTGGCCGCTGGACTGCCGCTGGACTGCTGCCTCTGACCGCTGGACTGCCTGCCTGGGCGCTGCACTCTGCCGCTGGACTACCACTGCACTCCTGCACTCTAACCGCTGGACTGCCTGCCAGCTCTCTGCACTCTGACCGCTGGACTGCCCTGCCTCTGCTCTGACCGCTGGACTGCCCTGTGCCTGGATCTGCATCACCGCTGGGCTGCCCTGCCGCCATCTGACCGCTGGATCTGCCCTCCGCATCCCTGCCTCTGGCCGCTGGACTGCCTGCCGCTGGCTGCACTCTGACCGCTGGACTGCCTGCGCTGGACGCTGCACTCCTGACCGCTGGACTGCC
Source organism: Oncorhynchus nerka (assembly GCF_034236695.1). Classification (NCBI taxonomy): domain Eukaryota; kingdom Metazoa; phylum Chordata; class Actinopteri; order Salmoniformes; family Salmonidae; genus Oncorhynchus; species Oncorhynchus nerka. The sequence continues at coordinate 95,946,618 of NC_088397.1, read as the reverse complement.
TCTGCCTCTGCACTCTGACCGCTGGACTGCCTGCCGCCTCTGCACTCTGACCGCTGGATGCCTGCCTCATCTGCATCTGACCGCTGGACTGCCTGCCTCTGCACTCTGACCGCTGGACTGCCTGCCTCTGCACTCTGACCGCTGGACTACCTGCCACCTCTGCACTCTGACCGCTGGACTGCCCTGCCGCCTCTGCACTCTGACCGCTGGACTGCCTGCCCCTGCACTCTGACCGCTGGACTGCCTGCCTCTGCGCTCTGACCGCTGGACTGCCTGCCGACCTGCACTCTGACCGCTGGACTGCCTATCTGCACTCTGACCGCTGGACTGCCCCCCTGGCCGCTGGACTCCTGCGCTCTGCCCTCCTGACCGCTGGACTGCCTGCTCTGCCGCCCTGACCGCTGGACTCGCCCCTATTGCCTCTGACCGCTGGACTGCCTGCCGCATCTGCATCTGACCGCTGGACTGCCTGCCATCATCTGCCTCTGACCGCTGGACTCCTCTGCACTGCCTCTGACCGCTGGACTGCCCATAGCATCTCATCTGCACTCTGACCGCTGGACTGCCTGCCTGCCTCTGACCGCTGGATCTGCCTGCCGCCCTCTGACCGCTGGACTGCCCATGCCCATCTGCACTCTGCCGCTGGACTGCCCATGCCCTCTGCACTCTGACCGCTGGACTGCCTGCCTCTGCACTCTGGCCGCTGGACTGCCTGCCGCCACTGCACTCTGACCGCTGGACTGCCCTGCCTCTGCACTCTGACCGCTGGACTGCCTGCTTACGCCCTGCGCTCTGACCGCTGGACTGCCCGCCTGCCGCTGGACTGCATCTGACCGCTGGACTGCCCATGCCGCCTCTGCATCTCTGACCGCTGGACTGCCCTGCCATCATCTGCATCTGACCGCTGGATGACCGCTGCCGTCATCTGCCCTCTGACCGCTGGACTGCCTGCATCTGCACTCTGACCGCTGGACTGCCTGCATCTGCACTCTGACCGCTGGACTGCCTGCCACTATGGACTGCCTCTGACCGCTGGACTGCCTGCAGCTGGATATGCATCATCTGACCGCTGGACTGCCTTACCCCTGCACTCTGACCGCTGGACTGCCTGCTATCTCTGCATCTGACCGCTGGACTGCTGCCCTGGCCACTGCATCTGGCCGCTGGATGCCCTGCCCCTCTGCACTCTGCCCGCTGGATCTGCCCGCCATGCCTCTGCATAGTCTGACCGCTGGATCTGCCTGCCGCCTCTGCACTCCTGACCGCTGGACTGCCTGCCGCTGGACTCTGCACTCTGACCGCTGGACCCTGCCTCCTCTGCATCTGACCGCTGGACTGCCCTGCCCTCATGACCGCTGGACTGCCTGCCGCCTCTGCACTCTGACCGCTGGACTGCCCTGCCGCTGGATCTGCACATCTGACCGTTGGACTGCCTGCCGCTGACCGCTGGGCTGCCTGCCTGGATCTGCACTCTGACCGCTGGACTGCCCTGCGCCCCTGCATCTGGCCGCTGGACTGCCCTGCCGCATCTGCACTCCTGACCGCTGGGCTGCCTGCCGCCTCTGCACTCTGACCGCTGGGCTGCCGCCCTGCCTCTGCACTCTGACCGCTGGGCCCTGCCCTGCCTCTGCACTCTGACCGCTGGACTGCCCTGCCTGCCTCTGACCCGCTGGGCTGCCACCGCATCTGCGCTGCCGCTGGGCTCCCACTAGCCTCTCTCTGCACCTCTGAACCGCTGGGCTGCCTGCCTCTGCCATCTGACCGCTGGATATGCTGGGCTACCTGCATCTGACCGCTGGGCTCCCTGCCTGCCTGCACTCTAACCACTGGGCCCTACCTGCCTCTGCACTCTAACCGCTGGATTACCTGCCTCTGCACTCTGACCGCTGGGCTGCCCTGCCTCTGCACTCTCTGCCGCTGGACGACCCTGCCCCTCTGCCTCTCTACCGCTGGACTGCCACCATCTGCACTGCCCTGGGTACCTCTGCACTCCTGACCGCTGGGCTGCCTGCGCTCTATCTGCACTCTGACCGCTGGACTGCCTGCCGCATCTGCACTCTGACCGCTGGATCCCTGCCATCTGCATCTGACCGCTGGATGCCCATGCCATCTGCACTCTGACCGCTGGATGCCCTGCACGCATCTGCTGCACTCTGACCGCTGGATGCCTGCCCATCTGCATCTGACCGCTGGGCTGCCATGCCGCTCTGCATCGACCGCTGGACTGCCTGCCTCTGCACTCTGACCGCTGGCTGCCCTGCCACCTCTGCACTCTGGCCGCTGGGCTGCCCTGCCCCTGCTGCCTCTGCACTCAACCGCTGGGCTGCCCTGCCTCCTCTGCACTCTGACCATGGAGCTGCCTGCGCCTCTGCACTCCTGACCGCTGGGCTGCCTGCCACCTCTGCACTCTGACCGCTGGGCTGCCTGTGCCTCTCTTTTATCTAACCACTAGGCTACCCTGCCACCTCTACACTCTAACCACTAGGCTACCTGCCACCTCTACACTCTAACCACAACAACATTGGAGTTAAACAAGTTCTAATTGGGTACGACAGTTAAACTAAGGCTCATGAGTCATTTATAAATTATATTCTTTAAGAATCAGTTTATATATACATATATATAGGCTGTGTATATGAGTCCAAAAACAAAAGTAGCAACTGCTGATTGGCCCTTTTATTAAAATGTATGGCTGTAGCCCTGATTACTGCTTCACTCTTTAACTACAACAAGCCCTGCGGACCCTGGTGAATCACAGCGACCTCACACTCTCCTCTCCTCTCCTCTCCTCGCCTCCTCTTGCTCTGATGGCAGTGGTGTGATGCGGTATGACTCGTCTGCCAGGTGAACAATACTTACACACTGTGTAAATGTGTACGTATCTCCTCCCTCCCCTCCCCTCCCTCCCTCCTCCTCTCCTCTCCCCTCTCCTCTCTCCTCCCTCCTCCTCTCTCTCCTCTCTCTCCTCCCCTCTTCTCTCTCTCCTCTCTCCTCTCCTCTCCTCTCCTCCCTCTCCTCTCTCCCTCTCCTCTCCCTCTCCCTCTCCTCTCCTCTCCTCCTCTCCTCTCCTCTCCTCCTCTTCCTCTTTCCTCTCCTCTCTCTCTCCTCTCCTCTCCTCTCTCTCTCCTCTTCTCCTCTCCTCTCCCTCCTCTCCTCTCTCTAAATCTCCTCTCCTCTCCTCTCCTCCTAATCCTTCTCCCTCTCCTCTCCCTCTCCTCTCCTCTCCCTCTCCTCTCCTCTCCTCTCCTCTCTCCTCTCTCCTCCTCCTCTCCTCCTCCTCTCTCTCTTCATGTCTCCTCTCTCTCCTCTCCTCTCCTCTCCTCTCCTCCCTCCTTCCTCTCTCCTCTCTCCTCCTCCTCTAAAAAAATCCTCTCCTCTCCTCTCCTCTTCTCTTCTCTCCTCCTCCTCTCCCTCCTCTCCTCTCCCCTCTCCTCTCCTCTCTCCCTCCTCCTCTCCTCTCCTCTCCTCTCCTCTCCTCTCCTCCTCCTCTCCTCTCCCTCCTCTCCTCCCCTCCTCCTCCTCTTCTCTCTCTCTCTCCTCTCCTCTCCTCCTCTCTCCTCCCTCCTCTTCTCTCTCTCCTCTCCTCTCCTCTTCTCTCCTCTCCCCCTCCTCTCTCTCCTCTCCTCCCCTCCCTCCTCCTCTCTCTCTCTCTCCTCTCCTCTCCTCTCCTCTTCTCCTCTCCTTCTCTTCTCTCTCCTCTCCTCCCCTCTCCTCCCCTCCCCTCCTCCCTCCCATTGTGTTGCATGTTGCATCCCAGTGAAACGAATCCGGCAGACCGTTATCAGTGAAACAGCTTTTTGTTCTTAAACTGACTTGCCTAGTTAATATAAAGGTTCAATAAAATTATTAAATCAGTGAAATGTAGCTTCCGTATTGCTTGCTGTTTTTTTGTACAGCACTTTGTGGCATCTGATGTGAACATATATATAATAACATATAAATACATCTGCTGATGAAATACATTTGATTTGATATGATTTAGCCTGCAGATCTTTATCAGTGAAACGTAGCCTGCAGACCACTTCCCTCTGGCCTCGTCGTTGAATATGCGTTATCTCCATCTCCCTCTCCTCTCCTCTCTCCTCTCCTCTCCTCCTCTCCTCTCCTCTCCTCTCCTCTCCTCTCCTCCTCTCCTCTCTCCTCTCCTCTCCTCCTCTCCTCTCCCTCTCCCTCTCCTCTCCTCTCCTCTCCCTCCTCTCCCTCCCCTCCTCTCCCTCTCTCCCCCTCTCCTCTTCTCCCCTCCTCTCTCCTCTCCTCTCTCTCCCTCCCCTTCTCCCTCTCTCCACCCTCCTCTCCTCTCCTCCTCTCCCCTCCTCCTCCTCTCCCTCTCCTCCTCCCTCTCCCTCCCCTCTCCTCTCCCCTCTCCTCCTCCTCTCCTCTCCCTCCTCTCTCCCCTCTCTCCCCTCTCCTCTTCTCCTCTCCTCTCCTCCACTCTCCTCTCCTCTCCCCTCCTCTCTCTCCCCTCCTCTCCTCTCCTCCCTCTCTCTCTCCCCTCCTCCTCTCCTCTCCTCTCCTCTCTCTCCTCCTCTCCTCTCCCCTCCTCTCCTCTCCCCCTCCTCTCCCTCCTCTCCCCCTCTCCTCTCCTCTCCTCTCCTCTCCTCTCCTTCACTCTCCTCTCCTTCACTCTCCTCTCCTCTCCTTCACTCTCCTCTCCTCTCCTTCACTCTCCTCTCCTCTCCCCTCTCTCTCCTTAAACTGACTTGCCTAGTTAGTTTGGTGTGCAGACCACTTCCCTCTGGTCTCGTCGTTGAATATGTGTTACATATAGCTGTAGTAGATTACATTGCAAGGCAAGTGGCCTAAAGATTGACTAGCACAGTATGGAATACAACCAGGAGTGTAAAGTACTTCATAAAAATACTTTAAAGTACTACTTAAAGCTATAGTACAATATGTAACTTTTTTGGGCGACCCGACCAAATTCGCATAGAAATATGAGTTATAGACCTGTCGTTCTCATTGAAAGCAAGTCTAGGAAGAGGCAGATCTCTTCTTTGTGTGCTCTTTCTATGCTCTCACATCTCTTACTTTCTGGTTTTGTACACCAGCTTCAAACAGCTGAAAATACAATATTTTTGGTTATGGACAATGCATTTCACAGCTGTCACGTTCGTTGAATGGAGGAGACCAAGGCGCAGCGTGAATTGAATACATGTTATATTTTAATGAAGACGGACACTAAACAAACTACAAAAACAACAAAACGAACGTGAAGCGATACTACAAACAGTGCAGACACAGGCAACTAGACATAGACATGTATAAACCCCTAGACGGTCAACAACCCCATAAACCTACAACACCCCTAGACAGTACAAAAACACATACATCACCCATGTCACATAGACAACAACCCACAAAATACCCCCCAAAAAAAGATGGCTGCCTAAATATGGTTCCCAATTAGAGACAACGAAACACAGCTGCCTCTAATTGAGAACCAATCTAGGCAACCATAGACCTACATATACACCTAGATGGTAAACAATCCCATAAACCTACGAAACCCCTAGACAGTACAAAAACACATCCATCACCCATGTCACACCCTGACCAAAACAATAAAGAAAACAAAGAATACTAAGGTCAGGGTGTGACAACAGCGGTTTAGATGGTACAATGATTCTCTACACAATGACTGTTTGTTTTGTCAGTAAACTGAAACAGTAAACTGAAACAGTAAACTGAAATGAACAACCTTTTAGACCAGGAAATGGTGCGTATCTGTACTTTACTATTTATACTTTTGACAACTTTTATGTTTTACTTCACTACATTCCTAAAGAAAATTATGTATTTTTTACTCCATACATTTTCCCCTTGCATCCAAAAGTACTCGTTACGTTTTGAATGCTAAGCAGAACAGGAAAATGGTCCAATCACACACTTCTCAAGATAACGTCTCTGGTCATCCCTACTGCCTCTGATCTGGTGGACTCACTAAACAGAGAACATCCCTGGTCCATCCCTACTGCCTCTGATCTGGAGGACTCACTAAACAGAGAACATCCCTGGTCCATCCCTACTGCCTCTGATCTGGAGGACTCACTAAACAGAGAACATCCCTGGTCATCCCTACTGCCTCTGATCTGGAGGACTCACTAAACAGATAACATCCCTGGTCATCCCTACTGCCTCTGATCTGGAGGACTCACTAAACAGAGAACATCCCTGGTCCATCCCTACTGCCTCTGATCTGGAGGACTCACTAAACAGAGAACATCCCTGGTCATCCCTACTGCCTCTGATCTGGCGGACTCACTAAACAGAGAACATACCCTGGTCATCTCTACTGCCTCTGATCTGGCGGACTCACTAAACAGAGAACATCCCTGGTCATCTCTACTGCCTCCGATCTGGTGGACTCACTAAACAGAGAACATCCCTGGTCATCCCTACTGCCTCTGATCTGGCGGACTCACTAAACAGAGAACATCCCTGGTCATCCCTACTGCCTCTGATCTGGAGGACTCACTAAACAGAGAACATACCCTGGTCATCTCTACTGCCTCTGATCTGGAGGACTCACTAAACAGAGAACATCCCTGGTCATCCCTACTGCCTCTGATCTGGAGGACTCACTAAACAGAGAAGATCCCTGGTCATCCCTACTGCCTCTGATCTGGAGGACTCACTAAACAGAGAACATCCCTGGTCATCCCTACTGCCTCTGATCTGGAGGACTCACTAAACAGAGAACATCCCTGGTCATCCCTACTGCCTCTGATCTGGAGGACTCACTAAACAGAGAACATCCCTGGTCATCCCTACTGCCTCTGATCTGGAGGACTCACTAAACAGAGAACATCCCTGGTCTTCCCTACTGCCTCTGATCTGGAGGACTCACTAAACAGAGAACATCCCTGGTCATCCCTACTGCCTCTGATCTGGAGGACTCACTAAACAGAGAACATCCCTGGTCATCCCTACTGCCTCTGATCTGGCGGACTCACTAAACAGAGAACATGCCCTAGTCCATCCCTACTGCCTCTGATCTGGCGGACTCACTAAACAGAGAACATGCCCTAGTCCATCCCTACTGCCTCTGATCTGGCGGACTCACTAAACACACATGCTTCGTTTGTAAATGATGTCTGAATATTGGTAGTGTGCCAGTGGCTATCCATAAATAAAAAACAATAAGAAAATCGTGTCCCCTGGTTTGGGAATTAATAATTATTTATATTTACACTTTTGCTTTTGATACTAAAGTATACATTAGCAATTACATTTCATTTTACTCAAGTAGTATTTTACTGGGTGACTTTCACTTTTACTTGAGTCATTATCTATTAAGGAATCTTTACTTTTACTCAAGTATGATAATCGGGTACTTTTTCCACCACTGGAGAAAGTCATACCTCATCAGCCCCCTTGGCATGCATTATTCTAGCATGGCTCACTGTTCTAGCATTGCTCATTGTTCTAGCATTGCTCACTGTTCTAGCATTGCTCATTGTTCTAGCATTGCTCATTGTTCTATCATTGCTCACTGTTCTAGCATTGCTCATTGTTCTAGCATTGCTCATTGTTCTTGCATTGCTCACTGTTCTAGCATTGCTCACTGTTCTAGCATTGCTCACTGTTCTAGCATTGCTCATTGTTCTAGCATTACTCATTGTTCTAGCATTGCTCATTGTTCTAGCATTGCTCATTCTTCTAGCATTACTCATTGTTCTAGCATTGCTCATTGTTCTAGCATTGCTCACTGTTCTAGCATTGCTCACTGTTCTAGCATTGCTCACTGTTCTAGCATTGCTCACTGTTCTAGCATTGCTCACTGTTCTAGCATTGCTCATTGTTCTAGCATTGCTCATTCTTCTAGCATTACTCATTGTTCTAGCATTGCTCATTGTTCTAGCATTGCTCACTGTTCTAGCATTGCTCATTGTTCTATCATTGCTCATTGTTCTAGCATTGCTCACTGTTCTAGCATTGCTCATTGTTCTAGCATTGCTCATTGTTCTAGCATTGCTCATTGTTCTAGCATTGCTCATTGTTCTAGCATTGCTCATTCTTCTAGCATTACTCATTGTTCTAGCATTGCTCATTGTTCTAGCATTGCTCATTGTTCTAGCATTGCTCACTGTTCTAGCATTGCTCATTGTTCTATCATTGCTCATTGTTCTAGCATTGCTCACTGTTCTAGCATTGCTCACTGTTCTAGCATTGCTCATTGTTCTAGCATTGCTCATTGTTCTAGCATTACTCATTGTTCTAGCATTGCTCATTGTTCTATCATTGCTCATTGTTCTAGCATTGCTCATTGTTCTATCATTGCTCATTGTTCTAGCATTGCTCATTGTTCTAGCATTACTCATTGTTCTAGCATTGCTCATTGTTCTATCATTGCTCATTGTTCTAGCATTGCTCATTGTTCTATCATTGCTCATTGTTCTAGCATTGCTCATTGTTCTATCATTGCTCATTGTTCTAGCATTGCTCATTGTTCTAGCATTGCTCATTGTTCTAGCATTGCTCATTGTTCTAGCATTGCTCACTGTTCTAGCATTACTCACTGTTCTAGCATTAATCATTGTTCTAGCATTGCTCATTGTACTAGCATTGCTCATTGTTCTAGCATTGCTCACTGTTCTAGCATTGCTCATTGTTCTATCATTGCTCATTGTTCTAGCATTGCTCACTGTTCTAGCATTGCTCATTGTTCTAGCATTGCTCATTGTTCTAGCATTGCTCACTGTTCTAGCATTGCTCATTGTTCTAGCATTGCTCACTGTTCTAGCATTGCTCATTGTTCTAGCATTGCTCATTGTTCTAGCATTGCTCATTGCTCTAGCATTGCTCATTGTTCTAGCATTGCTCATTGTTCTAGCATTGCTCACTGTTCTAGCTTGTTAACCAGCGAACCCAGGCATAGCAGGCTCCTGGTAGGTTTGGAGCAGCTAAAGGCTCCAATCTTACATAGACAACCCATGTTGAAACCCAGAGAGGAAAGACCCATTGAACCCAACCCCAGGCAGGCAGGTTTCTGCTGTTCAAAGCCTAGTCGTTCACACTGCATACAGTAGTAGATGGCTACCAAGCACAAACAGATCTGGGACCAGGCTACTTAAACAGGCTACTAAAACAGATCTGGGACCAGGCTACTAAAACAGGCTACCAAGCACAAACAGATCTGGGACCAGGCTACTAAAACAGATCTGGGACCAGGCTACTAAAACAGGCTACTAAAACAGATCTGGGACCAGGCTACTAAAACAGGCTACTAAAACAGGCTACCAAGCACAAACAGATCTGGGACCAGGCTACTAAAACAGGCTACTAAAACAGGCTACCAAGCACAAACAGATCTGGGACCAGGCTAATCTTGGCTCTCTCTGCTAATCATTTTGAAAGGAGGAGAAGGGGAGATGTGTGACCAGGGGAGCCATGCAGGCAGGATCCTGGTAGGTTTGGTGCGGCCAGCCAAAGGCTCCTTATTGTCTCGGCCATGGGAGAAACCTGTCTGATCCAGCTGGATGTCACAGTGTTTTAGCTGATCTGCCTGCCTAACACAGAGAGATGCCTTGTCTTCATTCATCAAAGGGAAAGAGTTCCCAGAGAAAACCAAACCCATGGTTCGGGCCACAACCAACCACACAATAGAAGCGTTTCCTCGTTTTTAGCATTTACTTCATTCTATTGTAATTCCATCCTTGATGTATGAATTGCATTGCTAGCTCATGCCAAATACTCTAAACATCTGCATTCAAAAACGCATTTTGCCTCAAGAAATGTTTCCATCAAATTGATAAAAGTATGTGTGTGAGGAAATTCCAATTTACCGAATAAAAAAATACAAGTTAAATGGGTTTCTACTGATGATTTTGTCACAAAAACTGTTGCATTATATAGCAAACATACCCCTTATGGTCTTGGCACATTAAGGCCAACGTGCCCCTTATGGTCTTGGCACATTAAGGCCAACGTGCCCCTTATGGTCTTGGCACACTCTAGCCAACGTGCCCCTTATGGTCTTGGCACACTCTAGCCAACGTGCCCCTTATGGTCTTGGCACACTCTAGCCAACGTGCCCCCTCTGGTCTTGGCACATTAAGGCCAACGTGACCCCTCTGGTCTTGGCACACTCTAGCCAACGTGCCCCCTCTGCTCCTGGCACACTCTAGCCAACGTGTCCCCGCTGGTCTTGGCACATTCTAGCCAACTTGTCCCCTCTGGTCTTGGCACACTCTATCCAACGTGCCCCCTCTGGTCTTGGAACATTCTAGCCAACGTGCCCCCTCTGGTCTTGGCACACTCTAGCCAACGTGCCCCCTCTGGTCTTGGCAAACTCTAGCCAACGTGCCCCCTCTGGTCTTGACACACTCTAGCCAACGTGCCCCCTCTGGTCTTGGAACATTCTAGCCAACGTGCCCCCTCTGGTCTTGGCACACTCTAGCCAACGTGCCCCTTATGGTCTTGGCACACTCTAGCCAACGTGCCCCTTATGGTCTTGGCACACTCTAGCCAACGTGCCCCCTCTGGTCTTGGCACATTAAGGCCAACGTGACCCCTCTGGTCTTGGCACACTCTAGCCAACGTGCCCCCTCTGCTCCTGGCACACTCTAGCCAACGTGTCCCCGCTGGTCTTGGCACATTCTAGCCAACTTGTCCCCTCTGGTCTTGGCACACTCTATCCAACGTGCCCCCTCTGGTCTTGGCACATTCTAGCCAACGTGCCCCCTCTGGTCTTGGCACACTCTAGCCAACGTGCCCCCTCTGGTCTTGGCAAACTCTAGCCAACGTGCCCCCTCTGGTCTTGACACACTCTAGCCAACGTGCCCCCTCTGGTCTTGGAACATTCTAGCCAACGTGCCCCCTCTGGTCTTGGCACACTCTAGCCAACGTGCCCCCTTATGGTCTTGGCACACTCTAGCCAACTTGCCCCCTCTGGTGTTGGCACACTCTAGCCAACGTGCCCCCTCTGGTCTTGGCACACTCTAGCCAATGTGCCCCCTCTGGTCTTGGCACATTAAGGCCAACGTGACCCCTCTGGTCTTGGCACACTCTAGCCAACGTGCCCCCTCTGCTCCTGGCACACTCTAGCCAACGTGTCCCCGCTGGTCTTGGCACATTCTAGCCAACTTGTCCCCTCTGGTCTTGGCACACTCTATCCAACGTGCCCCCTCTGGTCTTGGCACATTCTAGCCAACGTGCCCCCTCTGGTCTTGGCACACTCTAGCCAACGTGCCCCCTCTGGTCTTGGCAAACTCTAGCCAACGTGCCCCCTCTGGTCTTGACACACTCTAGCCAACGTGCCCCCTCTGGTCTTGGAACATTCTAGCCAACGTGCCCCCTCTGGTCTTGGCACACTCTAGCCAACGTGCCCCCTCTGGTCTTGGCACACTCTAGCCAACTTGCCCCCTCTGGTGCTGGCACACTCTAGCCAACGTGCCCCCTCTGGTCTTGGCACACTCTAGCCAATGTGCCCCCTCTGGTCTTGGCACATTAAGGCCAACGTGACCCCTCTGGTCTTGGCACACTCTAGCCAACGTGCCCCCTCTGCTCCTGGCACACTCTAGCCAACGTGTCCCCGCTGGTCTTGGCACATTCTAGCCAACTTGTCCCCTCTGGTCTTGGCACACTCTAGCCAACGTGCCCCCTCTGGTCTTGGCACACTCTAGCCAACGTGCCCCCTCTGGTCTTGGCACACTCTAGCCAACGTGCCCCCTCTGGTCTTGGCACACTCTAGCCAACTTGCCCCCTCTGGTGTTGGCACACTCTAGCCAACGTGCCCCCTCTGGTCTTGGCACACTCTAGCCAATGTGCCCCCTCTGGTCTTGGCACATTAAGGCCAACGTGACCCCTCTGGTCTTGGCACACTCTAGCCAACGTGCCCCCTCTGCTCCTGGCACACTCTAGCCAACGTGTCCCCGCTGGTCTTGGCACATTCTAGCCAACTTGTCCCCTCTGGTCTTGGCACACTCTATCCAACGTGCCCCCTCTGGTCTTGGCACATTCTAGCCAACGTGCCCCCTCTGGTCTTGGCACACTCTAGCCAACGTGCCCCCTCTGGTCTTGACACACTCTAGCCAATGTGCCCCCTCTGGTCTTGGAACATTCTAGCCAACGTGCCCCCTCTGGTCTTGGCACACTCTAGCCAACGTGCCCCCTCTGGCCTTGGCAAACTCTAGCCAACGTGCCCCCTCTGGTCTTGACACACTCTAGCCAACGTGCCCCCTCTGGTCTTGGCACATTCTAGCCAACGTGCCCCCTCTGGTCTTGGCACACTCTAGCCAATGTGTCGTATTCTTTTTATGTGTCAGTCGAGCATCTTGTCACCAGAATAAGACCCTGGATATTTATTGGAAAAGGAGCATCAAGCTCATCACCGTGTACTTTCACCACCCTGGGAAGTTCATCGGAACTTATTTCATCTGTAGCCTAATAAACTGCTACTTGCTTTCCTGAAGAGTCGTAGTGGGAGGACCACACAACATGCCAACTCATGACTTCAAGTTTACTGTAAACCAGTGGAGGCTCCTCAGGAAGGGGAGGACCGTCCACCTCAGTGAATTTCAAAAATGTATCCCTTTTTAGATAAAACTATAGTAAATATATCCACGTCAGAAAATAATTGATGAAAACACACTGTTTTGCAATGGTCTACTGCACTCTGTAGGGTAGCGCCATGGTTCCATCCTCCTCTGGTTACATTGACTTCAATACAGAACCCAAGAGGCTCATGTTTCTCACCCTCTTCCACAGACTTACACAGTAGTTATGACAACTTCCGGAGGACGTCCTCCAACCTATCAGAGCTCTTACAGCATGAATTGACATGTTGTCCACCCAATCAAAGGATCAGATAATTAATCTAGTACTGAAAGCATAAGCTACAGATGGTTAGCACTGCAGTGCATAAAATGTGGTTAGTAGTAGTAGTGGGAGAGTGAGTGAGTGAGTGAGTGAGTGAGTGAGTGAGTGAGTGAGTGAGTGAGTGAGTGAGTGAGTGAGTGAGTGCTACCATGTTGTTATTATGTGGTGTTGCTACCATGTTGTTGTTATGTTGTGTTGCTACCATGTTGTTGTTATGCTGTGTTGCTACCATGCTGTGTTGTCATGTGTTGCTGCCTTGCTATGTTGATGTCTTAGGTCTCTCTTTATGTAGTGTTGTGTTGTCTCTCTTTATGTAGTGTAGTGTTGTCTCAGGTCTCTCTTTATGTAGTGTTGTCTTAGGTCTCTCTTTATGTAGTGTTGTGGTGTCTCTCTTTATGTAGTGTTGTGTTGTCTCAGGTCTCTCTTTATGTAGTGTTGTCTCTCTTTATGTAGTGTTGTCTTGTCTCTCTTTATGTAGTGTTGTGTTGTCTCTCTTTATGTAGTGTAGTGTTGTCTTTAGGTCTCTCTTTATGTAGTGTTGTCTCTCTTTATGTAGTGTTGTCTTGTCTCTCTTTATGTAGTGTTGTCTCTCTTTATGTAGTGTTGTCTTGTCTCTCTTTATGTAGTGTTGTGTTGTCTCTCTTTATGTAGTGTTGTGTTGTCTCTCTTTATGTAGTGTTGTCTTTAGGTCTCTCTTTATGTAGTGTTGTGTTGTCTTAGGTCTCTCTTTATGTAGTGTTGTGTTGTCTTAGGTCTCTCTTTAGGTAGTGTTGTGTTGTCTTAGGTCTCTCTTTAGGTAGTGTTGTGTTGTCTTTAGGTCTCTCTTTATGTAGTGTTGTGTTGTCTCTCTTGTTGTGATGTGTGTTTTGTCCTATATTTATATTGTATTTATTTTTACATTTTTAATCTCAGCCCCCGTCCCCGCAGGAGGCCTTTTGCCTTTGAATAGGCCGTTATTGTAAATAATAATTTTTAACTGACTTGCCTAGTTAAATAAAGAACATTTCACTGTAAGGTGAAACACCTGTTGTATTTGGCACATGTGACAAATAAAATTTGATTTGATATTTATATTTTTAACTTTTACTTTACTACATTCCTAAAGAAAATAATGTACTTTTTCCCTGACACCCAAAATTATTTGTTACATTTGAATGCTTAGCAGGACTTGACAATGGTCCAATTCACACACGTATCAAGAGAATATCCCTGGTCCATCCCTACTGCCTCTGATCTGGTGGACTCACTAAACAGAGAACATCTCTGGTCATCCCTACTGCCTCTGATCTGGTGGACTCACTAAACAGAGAACATCTCTGGTCATCCCTACTGCCTCTGATCTGGAGGACTCACTAAACAGAGAACATCCCTGGTCATCCCTACTGCCTCTGATCTGGAGGACTCACTAAACAGAGAACATCCCTGGTCATCCCTACTGCCTCTGATCTGGAGGACTCACTAAACAGAGATTATCCCTGGTCATCCCTACTGCCTCTGATCTGGTGGACTCACTAAACAGAGAACATCCCTGGTCATCACTACTGCCTCTGATCTGGAGGACTCACTAAACAGAGATTATCCCTGGTCATCCCTACTGCCTCTGATCTGGAGGACTCACTAAACAGAGAACATCCCTGGTCATCCCTACTGCCTCTGATCTGGAGGACTCACTAAACAGAGAACATCCCTGGTCATCCCTACTGCCTCTGATCTGGAGGACTCACTAAACAGAGAACATCCCTGGTCATCCCTACTGCCTCTGATCTGGAGGACTCACTAAACAGAGAACATCCCTGGTCATCCCTACTGCCTCTGATCTGGAGGACTCACTAAACAGAGATTATCCCTGGTCATCCCTACTGCCTCTGATCTGGTGGACTCACTAAACAGAGAACATCCCTGGTCATCACTACTGCCTCTGATCTGGAGGACTCACTAAACAGAGATTATCCCTGGTCATCCCTACTGCCTCTGATCTGGAGGACTCACTAAACAGAGAACATCCCTGGTCATCCCTACTGCCTCTGATCTGGAGGACTCACTAAACAGAGAACATCCCTGGTCATCCCTACTGCCTCTGATCTGGAGGACTCACTAAACAGAGAACATCCCTGGTCATCCCTACTGCCTCTGATCTGGAGGACTCACTAAACAGAGAACATCCCTGGTCATCCCTACTGCCTCTGATCTGGAGGACTCACTAAACAGAGAACATCCCTGGTCATCCCTACTGCCTCTGATCTGGAGGACTCACTAAACAGAGAACATCCCTGGTCATCCCTACTGCCTCTGATCTGGAGGACTCACTAAACAGAGAACATCCCTGGTCATCCCTACTGCCTCTGATCTGGTGGACTCACTAAACAGAGAACATCCCTGGTCATCCCTATTGCCTCTGATCTGGAGGACTCACTAAACAGAGAACATCCCTGGTCATCCCTACTGCCTCTGATCTGGAGGACTCACTAAACAGAGAACATCCCTGGTCATTCCTACTGCCTCTGATCTGGTGGACTCACTAAACAGAGAATATCCCTGGTCATCCCTACTGCCTCTGATCTGGAGGACTCACTAAACAGAGAACATCCCTGGTCATCCCTACTGCCTCTGATCTGGAGGACTCACTAAACAGAGAACATCCCTGGTCATCCCTACTGCCTCTGATCTGGAGGACTCACTAAACAGAGAACATCCCTGGTCATCCCTACTGCCTCTGATCTGGAGGACTCACTAAACAGAGAACATCCCTGGTCATCCCTACTGCCTCTGATCTGGAGGACTCACTAAACAGAGAACATCCCTGGTCATCCCTACTGCCTCTGATCTGGAGGACTCACTAAACAGAGAACATCCCTGGTCCATCCCTACTGCCTCTGATCTGGAGGACTCACTAAACAGAGAACATCCCTGGTCATCCCTACTGCCTCTGATCTGGAGGACTCACTAAACAGAGAACATCCCTGGTCATCCCTACTGCCTCTGATCTGGAGGACTCACTAAACAGAGAACATCCCTGGTCATCCCTACTGCCTCTGATCTGGAGGACTCACTAAACAGAGAACATCCCTGGTCATCCCTAAAGCCTCTGATCTGGAGGACTCACTAAACAGAGAACATCCCTGGTCATCCCTACTGCCTCTGATCTGGAGGACTCACTAAACAGAGAACATCCCTGGTCATCCCTACTGCCTCTGATCTGGAGGACTCACTAAACAGAGAACATCCCTGGTCATCCCTACTGCCTCTGATCTGGAGGACTCACTAAACAGAGAACATCCCTGGTCATCCCTATTGCCTCTGATCTGGAGGACTCACTAAACAGAGAACATCCCTGGTCCATCCCTACTGCCTCTGATCTGGAGGACTCACTAAACAGAGAACATCCCTGGTCATCCCTACTGCCTCTGATCTGGCGGACTCACTAAACAGAGAACATCCCTGGTCATCCCTACTGCCTCTGATCTGGAGGACTCACTAAACAGAGAACATCCCTGGTCATCCCTAAAGCCTCTGATCTGGAGGACTCACTAAACAGAGAACATCCCTGGTCATCCCTACTGTCTCTGATCTGGTGGACTCACTAAACAGAGAACATCCCTGGTCATCCCTACTGCCTCTGATCTGGAGGACTCACTAAACAGAGAACATCCCTGGTCATCCCTACTGTCTCTGATCTGGAGGACTCACTAAACAGAGAACATCCCTGGTCATCCCTAAAGCCTCTGATCTGGAGGACTCACTAAACAGAGAACATCCCTGGTCATCCCTACTGCCTCTGATCTGGAGGACTCACTAAACAGAGAACATCCCTGGTCATCACTACTGCCTCTGATCTGGTGGACTCACTAAACAGAGAACATCCCTGGTCATCCCTACTGCCTCTGATCTGGAGGACTCACTAAACAGAGAACATCCCTGGTCATCCCTACTGCCTCTGATCTGGAGGACTCACTAAACAGAGAACATCCCTGGTCATCCCTACTGCCTCTGATCTGGAGGACTCACTAAACAGAGATGCTTCGTTTGTAAATTATGTCTGAATGTTGGAGTAAAAATAAATACAAAAAAAAAAAAAAACACCTGGTTTTCTTAATAATTATTTATAATTATTATATATAATTGTCCTATTACTTTAGATATTTAAGTATATTTGAGCAATTTGGTTACATGCAATTGCATGTAATTTTACTCAAATATTGTCATAAGAGGGGTTGTGTGTGAATATAGCACTGTGCCATGCCTGGGGATGGTCTGGTTAATATAGCACTGTGCCATGCCTGGGGATGGTCTGGTTAATATAGCACTGTGCCATGCCTGGGGATGGTCTGGTTAATATAGCACTGTGCCTGGGGATGGTCTGGTTAATATAGCACTGTGCCATGCCTGGGGATGGTCTGGTTAATATAGCACTGTGCCATGCCTGGGGATGGTCTGGTTAATATAGCACTGTGCCAGGGGATGGTCTGGTTAATATAGCACTGTGCCAGGGGATGGTCTGGTTAATATAGCACTGTGCCAGGGGATGGTCTGGTTAATATAGCACTGTACCAGGGGATGGTCTGGTTAATATAGCACTGTACCAGGGGATGGTCTGGTTAATATAGCACTGCGCAAGGGGATGGTCTGGTTAATATAGCACTGTACCAGGGGATGGTCTGGTTAATATAGCACTGTACCAGGGGATGGTCTGGTTAATATAGCACTGTACCAGGGGATGGTCTGGTTAATATAGCTCCATGCCAGGGGATGGTCTGGTTAATATAGCACTGCGCAAGGGGATGGTCTGGTTAATATAGCACTGTACCAGGGGATGGTCTGGTTAATATAGCACTGTGCCAGGGGATGGTCTGGTTAATATAGCACTGTACCAGGGGATGGTCTGGTTAATATAGCACTGTACCAGGGGATGGTCTGGTTAATATAGCACTGTCCCAGGGGATGGTCTGGTTAATATAGCACTGTGCCAGGGGATGGTCTGGTTAATATAGCTCCATGCCAGGGGATGGTCTGGTTAATATAGCACTGTGTCAGGGGATGGTCTGGTTAATTTAACACTGTGCCAGGGGATGGTCTGGTTAAAATATAGCACTGTGCCAGGGGATGGTCTGGTTAATATAGTTCCATGCCAGGGGATGGT
The DNA here is from genome assembly GCF_034236695.1 of Oncorhynchus nerka. Taxonomy (NCBI): domain Eukaryota; kingdom Metazoa; phylum Chordata; class Actinopteri; order Salmoniformes; family Salmonidae; genus Oncorhynchus; species Oncorhynchus nerka. Next base: position 95,928,662 of record NC_088397.1, on the reverse strand, counting down.
CTGGTTAATATAGCTCCATGCCAGGGGATGGTCTGGTTAATATAGTTCCATGCCAGGGGATGGTCTGGTTAATATAGTTCCATGCCAGGGGATGGTCTGGTTAATATAGCACCGTGCCAGGGGATGGTCTGTGTTAATATAGCTCCATGCCAGGGGATGGTCTGGTTAATATAGCACTGTGCCAGGGGATGGTCTGGTTAATACAGCTCCATGCCAGGGGATGGTCTGGTTAATATAGCACTGTGCCAGGGGATGGTCTGGTTAATATAGCTCTGTGCCAGGGGATGGTCTGGTTAATATAGCTCCATGCCAGGGGATGGTCTGGTTAATATAGCACTGTGCCAGGGGATGGTCTGGTTAATATAGCACTGTGTCAGGGGATGGTCTGGTTAATATAGCACTTTGCCATGCCAGGGGATGGTCTGGTTAAAATAGCACTGTGCCAGGGGATGGTCTAGTTAATATAGCACTTTGCCATGCCAGGGGATGGTCTGGTTAAAATAGCACTGTGCCAGGGGATGGTCTAGTTAATATAGCACTGTGTCATGCCAGGGGATGGTCTGGTTAATATAGCACTGTGCCATGCCAGGGGATGGTCTAGTTAATTTAACACTGTGTCAGGGGATGGTCTGGTTAATTTAACACTGTGCCAGGGGATGGTCTGGTTAAAATATAGCACTGTGCCAGGGGATGGTCTGGTTAATATAGTTCCATGCCAGGGGATGGTCTGGTTAATATAGCTCCATGCCAGGGGATGGTCTGGTTAATATAGTTCCATGCCAGGGGATGGTCTGGTTAATATAGTTCCATGCCAGGGGATGGTCTGGTTAATATAGCTCCATGCCAGGGGATGGTCTGGTTAATATAGCACTGTACCAGGGGATGGTCTGGTTAATATAGCACTGTGCCAGGGGATGGTCTGGTTAATATAGCTCCATGCCAGGGGATGGTCTGGTTAATATAGCACTGTGCCAGGGGATGGTCTGGTTAATATAGCACTGTACCAGGGGATGGTCTGGTTAATATAGCACTGTGCCAGGGGATGGTCTGGTTAATATAGCACTGTGCCAGGGGATGGTCTGGTTAATATAGCACTGTACCAGGGGATGGTCTGGTTAATATAGCACTGTACCAGGGGATGGTCTGGTTAATATAGCACTGTACCAGGGGATGGTCTGGTTAATATAGCTCCATGCCAGGGGATGGTCTGGTTAATATAGCACTGCGCCAGGGGATGGTCTGGTTAATATAGCACTGTACCAGGGGATGGTCTGGTTAATATAGCACTGTCCCAGGGGATGGTCTGGTTAATATAGCACTGTACCAGGGGATGGTCTGGTTAATTTAGCACTGTGACAGGGGATGGTCTGGTTAATATAGCACTGTGCCATGCCAGGGGATGGTCTGGTTAATATAGCACTGTGCCATGCCAGGGGATGGTCTGGTTAATATAGCACTGTGCCAGGGGATGGTCTGGTTAATATAGCACTGTGCCATGCCAGGGGATGGTCTGGTTAATATAGCACTGTGCCAAGGGATGGTCTGGTTAATATAGCTCCATGCCAGGGGATGGTCTGGTTAATATAGCACTGTGCCAGGGGATGGTCTGGTTAATATAGCTCCATGCCAGGGGATGGTCTGGTTAATATAGCACTGTGCCAGGGGATGGTCTGGTTAATATAACACTGTGCCAGGGGATGGTCTGGTTAATATAGCACTGTACCAGGGGATGGTCTGGTTAATATAGCACTGTGCCAGGGGATGGTCTGGTTAATATAGCACTGTACCAGGGGATGGTCTGGTTAATTTAGCACTGTGCCAGGGGATGGTCTGGTTAATATAACACTGTACCAGGGGATGGTCTGGTTAATTTAGCACTGTCCCAGGGGATGGTCTGGTTAATATAGCACTATGCCATGCCAGGGGATGGTCTGGTTAATATAGCACTGCGCAAGGGGATGGTCTGGTTAATATAGCACTGTGCCAGGGGATGGTCTGGTTAATATAGCACTGTGCCAGGGGATGGTCTGGTTAATATAGCACTGTGCCTGGGGATGGTCTGGTTAATATAGCACTGTGCCAGGGGATGGTCTGGTTAATATAGCACTGTGCCAGGGGATGGTCTGGTTAATATAGCACTGTGCCAGGGGATGGTCTGGTTAATATAGCACTTTGCCATGCCAGGGGATGGTCTGGTTAATATAGCACTGTGCCATGCCAGGGGATGGTCTGGTTAATTTAGCACTGTGCCAGGGGATGGTCTGGTTAATATAGCACTGTGCCAGGGGATGGTCTGGTTAATATAGCACTGTGCCAGGGGATGGTCTGGTTAATATAGTTCCATGCCAGTGGATGGTCTGGTTAATATAGCACTATGCCATGCCAGGGGATGGTCTGGTTAATATAGCACTGTGCCAGGGGATGGTCTGTGTTAATATAGCACTGTGCCAGGGGATGGTCTGTGTTAATATAGCACTGTGCCAGGGGATGGTCTGGTTAAAATATAGCACTGTGCCAGGGGATGGTCTGGTTAATATAGTTCCATGCCAGGGGATGGTTTGGTTAATATAGTTCCATGCCAGTGGATGGTCTGGTTAATATAGCACTATGCCATGCCAGGGGATGGTCTGGTTAATATAGCACTGTGCCAGGGGATGGTCTGTGTTAATATAGCACTGTGCCAGGGGATGGTCTGTGTTAATATAGCACTGTGCCAGGGGATGGTCTGGTTAATATAGCACTGTGCCAGGGGATGGTCTGGTTAATATAGCACTGTGCCAGGGGATGGTCTGGTTAATATAGCACTGTGCCAGGGGATGGTCTGGTTAATATAGCACTGTGCCATGCCAGGATGGTCTGGTTAATATAGCACTGTGTCAGGGGATGGTCTGGTTAATATAGCTCCATGCCAGGGGATGGTCTGGTTAATATAGCACTGTGCCAGGGGATGGTCTGGTTAATATAGCACTGTGCCAGGGGATGGTCTGGTTAATATAGCACTGTGCCAGGGGATGGTCTGGTTAATATAGCACTGTGCCAGGGGATGGTCTGGTTAATATAGCACTGTGCCAGGGGATGGTCTGGTTAATATAGCACTGTGCCAGGGGATGGTCTGGTTAATATAGCACTGTGCCAGGGGATGGTCTGGTTAATATAGCTCCATGCCAGGGGATGGTCTGGTTAATATAGCACTGTGCCAGGGGATGGTCTGGTTAAAATATAGCACTGTGCCATGCCAAGGGATGGTCTGGTTAATATAGCACTGTGCCAGGGGATGGTCTGGTTAAAATATAGCACTGTGCCATGCCAAGGGATGGTCTGGTTAATATAGCACTGTGCCAGGGGATGGTCTGTGTTAATATAGCACTGTGCCAGGGGATGGTCTGTGTTAATATAGCACTGTGCCAGGGGATGGTCTGGTTAATATAGCTCCAAGCCAGGGGATGGTCTGGTTAATATAGCACTGTGCCAGGGGATGGTCTGTATTAATATAGCACTGTGCCAGGGGATGGTCTGTGTTAATATAGCACTGTGCCAGGGGATGGTCTGGTTAAAATATAGCACTGTGCCAGGGGATGGTCTGGTTAATATAGTTCCATGCCAGGGGATGGTCTGGTTAATATAGCTCCATGCCAGGGGATGGTCTGGTTAATATAGCACTGTGCCAGGGGATGGTCTGGTTAATATAGCACTGTGCCAGGGGATGGTCTGGTTAATATAGCACTGCGCCAGGGGATGGTCTGGTTAATATAGCACTGTGCCAGGGGATGGTCTAGTTAATATAGCTCCATGCCAGGGGATGGTCTGGTTAATATAGCACTGTACCAGGGGATGGTCTGGTTAATATAGCACTATGCCATGCCAGGATGGTCTGGTTAATATAGCACCCATGCCAGGGGATGGTCTGGTTAATATAGCACTGTGCCAGGGGATGGTCTGGTTAATATAGCACTGTGCCAGGGGATGGTCTGGTTAATATAGCACTTTGCCATGCCAGGGGATGGTCTGGTTAATATAGCACTGTGCCATGCCAGGGGATGGTCTGGTTAATATAGCACTGTACCAGGGGATGGTCTGGTTAATATAGCACTGCGCAAGGTGATGGTCTGGTTAATATAGCACTGTCCCAGGGGATGGTCTGGTTAATATAGCACTGTGCCAGGGGATGGTCTGGTTAATATAGCACTGTGCCAGGGGATGGTCTGGTTAATATAGCACTGTGCCAGGGGATGGTCTGGTTAATATAGCACTGTGCCAGGGGATGGTCTGGTTAATATAGTTCCATGCCAGGGGATGGTCTGGTTAATATAGCACTGTGCCATGCCAGGGGATGGTCTGGTTAATATAGCACTGTGCCAGGGGATGGTCTGGTTAATATAGCACTGTGCCAGGGGATGGTCTGGTTAATATAGCACTGTGCCAGGGGATGGTCTGGTTAATATAGCACTGTGCCAGGGGATGGTCTGGTTAATATAGCACTGTGCCAGGGGATGGTCTGGTTAATATAGCACTGTGCCATGCCAAGGGATGGTCTGGTTAATATAGCACTGTGCCAGGGGATGGTCTGTGTTAATATAGCACTGTGCCAGGGGATGGTCTGTGTTAATATAGCACTGTGCCAGGGGATGGTCTGGTTAATATAGCTCCAAGCCAGGGGATGGTCTGGTTAATATAGCACTGTGCCATGCCAGGGGATGGTCTGGTTAATATAGCACTGTGCCAGGGGATGGTCTGTATTAATATAGCACTGTGCCAGGGGATGGTCTGTGTTAATATAGCACTGTGCCAGGGGATGGTCTGGTTAATATAGCACTGTACCAGAGGATGGTCTGGTTAATATAGCACTGTGCCAGGGGATGGTCTGGTTAATATAGTTCCATGCCAGGGGATGGTCTGGTTAATATAGCACTGTGCCAGGGGATGGTCTGGTTAATATAGCACTGTGCCAGGGGATGGTCTGTGTTAATATAGCACTGTGCCAGGGGATGGTCTGTGTTAATATAGCACTGTGCCAGGGGATGGTCTGGTTAATATAGCACTGTGCCAGGGGATGGTCTGGTTAATATAGCACTGTGCCAGGGGATGGTCTGGTTAATATAGCACTGTGCCATGCCAAGGGATGGTCTGGTTAATATAGCACTGTGCCAGGGGATGGTCTGTGTTAATATAGCACTGTGCCAGGGGATGGTCTGTGTTAATATAGCACTGTGCCAGGGGATGGTCTGGTTAATATAGCTCCAAGCCAGGGGATGGTCTGGTTAATATAGCACTGTGCCATGCCAGGGGATGGTCTGGTTAATATAGCACTGTGCCAGGGGATGGTCTGTATTAATATAGCACTGTGCCAGGGGATGGTCTGTGTTAATATAGCACTGTGCCAGGGGATGGTCTGGTTAAAATATAGCACTGTGCCAGGGGATGGTCTGGTTAATATAGCACTGCGCCAGGGGATGGTCTGTGTTAATATAGCACTGCGCCAGGGGATGGTCTGTGTTAATATAGCACTGTGCCAGGGGATGGTCTGGTTAAAATATAGCACTGTGCCATGCCAAGGGATGGTCTGGTTAATATAGCACTGTGCCAGGGGATGGTCTGTGTTAATATAGCACTGTGCCAGGGGATGGTCTGTGTTAATATAGCACTGTGCTAGGGGATGGTCTGGTTAATATAGCTCCAAGCCAGGGGATGGTCTGGTTAATATAGCACTGTGCCATGCCAGGGGATGGTCTGGTTAATATAGCACTGTGCCAGGGGATGGTCTGTATTAATATAGCACTGTGCCAGGGGATGGTCTGTGTTAATATAGCACTGTGCCAGGGGATGGTCTGGTTAAAATATAGCACTGTGCCAGGGGATGGTCTGGTTAATATAGTTCCATGCCAGGGGATGGTCTGGTTAATATAGCTCCATGCCAGGGGATGGTCTGGTTAATATAGCACTGTGCCAGGGGATGGTCTGGTTAATATAGCACTGTGCCAGGGGATGGTCTGGTTAATATAGCACTGTGCCAGGGGATGGTCTGGTTAATATAGCACTGTGCCAGGGGATGGTCTGGTTAATATAGCACTGTACCAGGGGATGGTCTGGTTAATATAGCACTATGCCATGCCAGGGGATGGTCTGGTTAATATAGCACTGTGCCAGGGGATGGTCTGTGTTAATATAGCACTGTGCCAGGGGATGGTCTGTGTTAATATAGCACTGTGCCAGGGGATGGTCTGGTTAATATAGCACTGTGCCAGGGGATGGTCTGGTTAATATAGCACTGTGCCAGGGGATGGTCTGGTTAATATAGCACTGTGCCAGGGGATGGTCTGGTTAATATAGCACTGTGCCAGGGGATGGTCTGGTTAATATAGCACTGTGCCAGGGGAGGGTCTGGTTAATATAGCACTGTGCCAGGGATGGTCTGGTTAATATAGCACTGTGCCAGGGGATGGTCTGGTTAATATAGCACTTTGCCATGCCAGGGGATGGTCTGGTTAATATAGCACTGTGCCATGCCAGGGGATGGTCTGGTTAATATAGCACTGCGCAAGGGGATGGTCTGGTTAATATAGCACTGTCCCAGGGGATGGTCTGGTTAATATAGCACTGTACCAGGGGATGGTCTGGTTAATTTAGCACTGTGCCAGGGGATGGTCTGGTTAATATAGCACTGTGCCAGGGGATGGTCTGGTTAATATAGCACTGTGCCAGGGGATGGTCTGGTTAATATAGTTCCATGCCAGTGGATGGTCTGGTTAATATAGCACTGTGCCATGCCAAGGGATGGTCTGGTTAATATAGCACTGTGCCAGGGGATGGTCTGTGTTAATATAGCACTGTGCCAGGGGATGGTCTGTGTTAATATAGCACTGTGCCAGGGGATGGTCTGGTTAATATAGCTCTGTGCCAGGGGATGGTCTGGTTAATATAGCACTGTGCCATGCCAGGGGATGGTCTGGTTAATATAGCACTGTGCCAGGGGATGGTCTGTATTAATATAGCACTGTGCCAGGGGATGGTCTGTGTTAATATAGCACTGTGCCAGGGGATGGTCTGGTTAAAATATAGCACTGTGCCAGGGGATGGTCTGGTTAATATAGCACTGCGCCAGGGGATGGTCTGTGTTAATATAGCACTGCGCCAGGGGATGGTCTGTGTTAATATAGCACTGTGCCAGGGGATGGTCTGGTTAATATAGCACTGTGCCATGCCAGGGGATGGTCTGGTTAATATAGCACTGTGCCAGGGGATGGTCTGGTTAATATAGCACTGTGCCAGGGGATGGTCTGTGTTAATATAGCACTGTGCCAGGGGATGGTCTGGTTAATATAGCACTGTGCCAGGGGATGGTCTGGTTAATATAGCACTGTGCCATGCCAGGGGATGGTCTGGTTAATATAGCACTGTGCCAGGGGATGGTCTGTATTAATATAGCACTGTGCCAGGGGATGGTCTGTGTTAATATAGCACTGTGCCAGGGGATGGTCTGGTTAAAATATAGCACTGTGCCAGGGGATGGTCTGGTTAATATAGTTCCATGCCAGGGGATGGTCTGGTTAATATAGCACTGTGCCAGGGGATGGTCTGGTTAATATAGCACTGTGCCAGGGGATGGTCTGGTTAATATAGCACTGTGCCAGGGGATGGTCTGGTTAATATAGCACTGTGCCAGGGGATGGTCTAGTTAATATAGCTCCATGCCAGGGGATGGTCTGGTTAATATAGCACTGTACCAGGGGATGGTCTGGTTAATATAGCACTATGCCATGCCAGGGGATGGTCTGGTTAATATAGCACTGTGCCAGGGGATGGTCTGTGTTAATATAGCACTGTGCCAGGGGATGGTCTGTGTTAATATAGCACTGTGCCAGGGGATGGTCTGGTTAATATAGCACTGTGCCAGGGGATGGTCTGGTTAATATAGCACTGTGCCAGGGGATGGTCTGGTTAATATAGCACTGTGCCAGGGGATGGTCTGGTTAATATAGCACTGTGCCAGGGGATGGTCTGGTTAATATAGCTCCATGCCAGGGGATGGTCTGGTTAATATAGCACTGTGCCAGGGGATGGTCTGGTTAATATAGCACTGTGCCAGGGGATGGTCTGGTTAATATAGCACTTTGCCATGCCAGGGGATGGTCTGGTTAATATAGCACTGTGCCATGCCAGGGGATGGTCTGGTTAATATAGCACTGCGCAAGGGGATGGTCTGGTTAATATAGCACTGTCCCAGGGGATGGTCTGGTTAATATAGCACTGTACCAGGGGATGGTCTGGTTAATTTAGCACTGTGCCAGGGGATGGTCTGGTTAATATAGCACTGTGCCAGGGGATGGTCTGGTTAATATAGCACTGTGCCAGGGGATGGTCTGGTTAATATAGTTCCATGCCAGTGGATGGTCTGGTTAATATAGCACTATGCCATGCCAGGGGATGGTCTGGTTAATATAGCACTGCGCCAGGGGATGGTCTGGTTAATATAGCACTGTGCCATGCCAGGGGATGGTCTGGTTAATATAGCACTGTGTCAGGGGATGGTCTGGTTAATATAGCACTGTGCCAGGGGATGGTCTGGTTAATATAGCACTGTGCCAGGGGATGGTCTGGTTAATATAGCACTGTGCCAGGGGATGGTCTGGTTAAAATATAGCACTGTGCCATGCCAAGGGATGGTCTGGTTAATATAGCACTGTGCCAGGGGATGGTCTGGTTAATATAGCACTGTACCAGGGGATGGTCTGGTTAATATAGCACTGTGCCAGGGGATGGTCTGGTTAATATAGCACTGTGCCAGGGGATGGTCTGGTTAATATAGCACTGTGCCAGGGGATGGTCTGTGTTAATATAGCACTGTGCCAGGGGATGGTCTGTGTTAATATAGCACTGTGCCAGGGGATGGTCTGGTTAATATAGCTCTGTGCCAGGGGATGGTCTGGTTAATATAGCACTGTGCCATGCCAGGGATGGTCTGGTTAATATAGCACTGTGCCAGGGGATGGTCTGGTTAATATAGCACTGTGCCAGGGGATGGTCTGGTTAATATAGCACTGTGCCAGGGGATGGTCTGGTTAATATAGCACTGTGCCAGGGGATGGTCTGGTTAATATAGTTCCATGCCAGGGGATGGTCTGGTTAATATAGCTCCATGCCAGGGGATGGTCTGGTTAATATAGCACTGTGCCAGGGGATGGTCTGGTTAATATAGCACTGTGCCAGGGGATGGTCTGGTTAATATAGCACTGTGCCAGGGGATGGTCTGGTTAATATAGCTCCATGCCAGGGGATGGTCTGGTTAATATAGCACTGTACCAGGGGATGGTCTGGTTAATATAGCACTATGCCATGCCAGGGGATGGTCTGGTTAATATAGCACTGTGCCAGGGGATGGTCTGTGTTAATATAGCACTGTGCCAGGGGATGGTCTGTGTTAATATAGCACTGTGCCAGGGGATGGTCTGGTTAATATAGCACTGTGCCATGCCAGGGGATGGTCTGGTTAATATAGCACTGTGCCATGCCAGGGGATGGTCTGGTTAATATAGCACTGTGCCAGGGGATGGTCTGGTTAATATAGCACTGTGCCAGGGGATGGTCTGGTTAATATAGCACTGTGTCAGGGGATGGTCTGGTTAATATAGCTCCATGCCAGGGGATGGTCTGGTTAATATAGCACTGTGCCAGGGGATGGTCTGGTTAATATAGCACTGTGCCAGGGGATGGTCTGGTTAATATAGCACTGTGCCAGGGGATGGTCTGGTTAATATAGCACTGTACCAGGGGATGGTCTGGTTAATATAGCACTGTGCCAGGGGGATGGTCTGGTTAATATAGCACTGTGCCAGGGGATGGTCTGGTTAATATAGGCTCCATGCCAGGGGGATGGTCTGGTTAATATAGCACTGTGCCAGGGGATGGTCTGGTTAATATAGCACTGTGCCAGGGGATGGTCTGGTTAATATAGCACTGTGCCAGGGGATGGTCTGGTTAATATAGCACTGTGCCAGGGGATGGTCTGGTTAATATAGCACTGTACCAGGGGATGGTCTGGTTAATATAGCACTGTGCCAGGGGATGGTCTGGTTAATATAGCACTGTGCCAGGGGATGGTCTGTGTTAATATAGTACTGTGCCAGGGGATGGTCTGTGTTAATATAGCACTGTGCCAGGGGATGGTCTGGTTAAAATTTAGCACTGTGCCAGGGGATGGTCTGGTTAATATAGCTCCATGCCAGGGGATGGTCTGGTTAATATAGCACTGTGCCAGGGGATGGTCTGGTTAATATAGCACTGTGCCAGGGGATGGTCTGGTTAATATAGCTCCATGCCAGGGGATGGTCTGGTTAATATAGCACTGTGCCAGGGGATGGTCTGGTTAATATAGCACTGTGCCAGGGGATGGTCTGGTTAATATAGCACTTTGCCATGCCAGGGGATGGTCTGGTTAATATAGCACTGTGCCATGCCAGGGGATGGTCTGGTTAATATAGCACTGTGCCAGGGGATGGTCTGGTTAATATAGCACTGTGCCAGGGGATGGTCTGGTTAATATAGCACTGTGCCAGGGGATGGTCTGGTTAATATAGCACTGTACCAGGGGATGGTCTGGTTAATTTAGCACTGTGCCAGGGGATGGTCTGGTTAATATAGCACTGTGCCAGGGGATGGTCTGGTTAATATAGCACTGTGCCAGGGGATGGTCTGGTTAATATAGCACTGTGCCAGGGGATGGTCTGGTTAATATAGCACTGTGCCAGGGGATGGTCTGGTTAATATAGCACTGTGCCATGCCAGGGGATGGTCTGGTTAATATAGCACTGTGCCAGGGGATGGTCTGGTTAATATAGCACTGTGCCAGGGGATGGTCTGGTTAATATAGCACTGTGCCAGGGGATGGTCTGGTTAATATAGCACTGTGCCAAGGGATGGTCTGGTTAATATAGCACTGTGCCAGGGGATGGTCTGGTTAATATAGCACTGTACCAGGGGATGGTCTGGTTAATATAGCACTGTGCCAGGGGATGGTCTGGTTAATATAGCACTGTGCCAGGGGATGGTCTGGTTAATATAGCTCCATGCCAAGGGATGGTCTGGTTAATATAGCACGGTGCCAGGGGATGGTCTGTGTTAATATAGCACTGTGCCAGGGGATGGTCTGGTTAAAATATAGCACTGTGCCATGCCAAGGGATGGTCTGGTTAATATAGCACTGTGCCAGGGGATGGTCTGTGTTAATATAGCACTGTGCCAGGGGATGGTCTGTGTTAATATAGCACTGTGCCAGGGGATGGTCTGGTTAATATAGCACTGTGCCAGGGGATGGTCTGGTTAATATAGCACTGTGCCATGCCAGGGGATGGTCTGGTTAATATAGCACTGTGCCAGGGGATGGTCTGTATTAATATAGCACTGTGCCAGGGGATGGTCTGTGTTAATATAGCACTGTGCCAGGGGATGGTCTGGTTAATATAGCACTGTGCCAGGGGATGGTCTGGTTAATATAGCACTGTGCCAGGGGATGGTCTGTGTTAATATAGCACTGTGCCAGGGGATGGTCTGTGTTAATATAGCACTGTGCCAGGGGATGGTCTGGTTAAAATATAGCACTGTGCCATGCCAAGGGATGGTCTGGTTAATATAGCACTGTGCCAGGGGATGGTCTGTGTTAATATAGCACTGTGCCAGGGGATGGTCTGTGTTAATATAGCACTGTGCCAGGGGATGGTCTGGTTAATATAGCACTGTGCCAGGGGATGGTCTGGTTAATATAGCACTGTGTCATGCCAGGGGATGGTCTGGTTAATATAGCACTGTGCCAGGGGATGGTCTGGTTAATATAGCACTGTGCCAGGGGATGGTCTGTGTTAATATAGCACTGTGCCAGGGATGGTCTGGTTAATATAGCACTGTGCCAGGGGATGGTCTGGTTAATATAGCACTGTGCCAGGGGATGGTCTGGTTAATATAGCACTGTGCCAGGGGATGGTCTGGTTAATATAGCACTGTGCCAGGGGATGGTCTGGTTAATATAGCACTGTGCCAGGGGATGGTCTGGTTAATATAGCACTGTGCCAGGGGATGGTCTGGTTAATATAGCACTGTGCCAGGGGATGGTCTGGTTAATATAGCACTGTACCAGGGGATGGTCTGGTTAATATAGCACTGCGTCATGCCAGGGGATGGTCTGGTTAATATAGCACTGTGCCAGGGGATGGTCTGTGTTAATATAGCACTGTGCCAGGGGATGGTCTGTGTTAATATAGCACTGTGCCAGGGGATGGTCTGGTTAATATAGCACTGTGCCAGGGGATGGTCTGGTTAATATAGCACTGTGCCAGGGGATGGTCTGGTTAATATAGCACTGTGCCAGGGGATGGTCTGGTTAATATAGCACTGTGCCAGGGGATGGTCTGGTTAATATAGCACTGTGCCAGGGGATGGTCTGGTTAATATAGCACTGTGCCAGGGGGATGGTCTGGTTAATATAGCACTGTGCCAGGGGATGGTCTGGTTAATATAGCACTGTACCAGGGGATGGTCTGGTTAATATAGCACTGTGCCATGCCAGGGGATGGTCTGGTTAATATAGCACTGTGTCAGGGGATGGTCTGGTTAATATAGCACTGTGCCAGGGGATGGTCTGGTTAATATAGCACTGTGCCAGGGGATGGTCTGGTTAATATAGCACTGTGCCAGGGGATGGTCTGGTTAATATAGCACTGTGCCAGGGGATGGTCTGGTTAATATAGCACTGTACCAGGGGATGGTCTGGTTAATATAGCACTGTGCCAGGGGATGGTCTGGTTAATATAGCACTGTGCCAGGGGATGGTCTGGTTAATATAGCACTGTGCCAGGGGATGGTCTGGTTAATATAGCACTGTGCCAAGGGATGGTCTGGTTAATATAGCACTGTGCCAGGGGATGGTCTGTGTTAATATAGCACTGTGCCAGGGGATGGTCTGGTTAATATAGCACTGTGCCAGGGGATGGTCTGGTTAATATAGCACTGTGCCAGGGGATGGTCTGGTTAATATAGCACTGTGCCATGCCAGGGGATGGTCTGGTTAATATAGCACTGTGCCAGGTGATGGTCTGTATTAATATAGCACTGTGCCAGGGATGGTCTGTTAATATAGCACTGTGCCAGAGGATGGTCTGGTTAATATAGCACTGTGCCAGGGGATGGTCTGGTTAATATAGCACTGTGCCAGGGGATGGTCTGGTTAATATAGCACTGTGCCAGGGGATGGTCTGGTTAATATAGCACTGTGCCAGGGGATGGTCTGGTTAATATAGCACTGTGCCAGGGGATGGTCTGGTTAATATAGCACTGTGCCAGGGGATGGTCTGGTTAATATAGCTCCATGCCAGGGGATGGTCTGGTTAATATAGCACTGTGCCAGGGGATGGTCTGGTTAATATAGCACTATGCCATGCCAGGGGATGGTCTGGTTAATATAGCACTGTGCCAGGGGGATGGTCTGGTTAATATAGCACTGTGCCAGGGGATGGTCTGTGTTAATATAGCACTGTACCAGGGGATGGTCTGGTTAATATAGCACTGTGCCAGGGGATGGTCTGGTTAATATAGCACTGTGCCAGGGGATGGTCTGGTTAATATAGCACTGTGCCAGGGGATGGTCTGGTTAATATAGCACTGTGCCAGGGGATGGTCTGGTTAATATAGCACTGTGCCAGGGGATGGTCTGGTTAATATAGCACTGTGCCATGCCAGGGGATGGTCTGGTTAATATAGCACTGTGCCAGGGGATGGTCTGGTTAATATAGCACTGTGCCATGCCAGGGGATGGTCTGGTTAATATAGCACTGTGCCAGGGGATGGTCTGGTTAATATAGCACTGCGCAAGGGGATGGTCTGGTTAATATAGCACTGTGCCAGGGGATGGTCTGGTTAATATAGCACTGTACCAGGGGATGGTCTGGTTAATAGCACTGTGCCAGGGGATGGTCTGGTTAATATAGCACTGTGCCAGGGGATGGTCTGGTTAATATAGCCATGCCAGTGGATGGTCTGGTTAATATAGCACTGTGCCATGCCAGGGGATGGTCTGGTTAATATAGCACTGTGCCAGGGGATGGTCTGGTTAATATAGCACTGTGCCAGGGGATGGTCTGGTTAATATAGCACTGTGCCAGGGGATGGTCTGGTTAATATAGCACTGTGCCAGGGGATGGTCTGGTTAATATAGCACTGTGCCAGGGGATGGTCTGGTTAATATAGCACTGTGCCAGGGGATGGTCTGGTTAATATAGCACTGTGCCAGGGGATGGTCTGGTTAATATAGCACTGTGCCAGGGGATGGTCTGGTTAATATAGCACTGTGCCAGGGGGATGGTCTGGTTAATATAGCACTGTGCCATGCCAGGGATGGTCTGGTTAATATAGCACTGTGCCAGGGGATGGTCTGGTTAATATAGCACTGTGCCAGGGGATGGTCTGGTTAATATAGCACTGTGCCAGGGGATGGTCTGGTTAATATAGCACTGTGCCAGGGGATGGTCTGGTTAATATAGCACTGTGCCATGCCAGGGGATGGTCTGGTTAATATAGCACTGTGCCAGGGGATGGTCTGGTTAATATAGCACTGTGCCAGGGGATGGTCTGTGTTAATATAGCACTGTGCCAGGGGATGGTCTGGTTAATATAGCACTGTGCCAGGGGATGGTCTGGTTAATATAGTTCACTGTGCCAGGGGATGGTCTGGTTAATATAGCACTGTGCCAGGGGATGGTCTGGTTAATATAGCACTGTGCCAGGGGATGGTCTGGTTAATATAGCACTGCACCAGGGGATGGTCTGGTTAATATAGCACTGTGCCAGGGGATGGTCTGGTTAATATAGCACTGTGCCAGGGGATGGTCTGGTTAATATAGCACTGTACCAGGGGATGGTCTGGTTAATATAGCACTATGCCATGCCAGGGGATGGTCTGGTTAATATAGCACTGTGCCAGGGGATGGTCTGTGTTAATATAGCACTATGCCATGCCAGGGGATGGTCTGGTTAATATAGCACTGCGCCAGGGGATGGTCTGGTTAATATAGCACTGTGCCATGCCAGGGGATGGTCTGGTTAATATAGCACTATGCCATGCCAGGGGATGGTCTGGTTAATATAGCACTGTGCCAGGGGATGGTCTGGTTAATATAGCACTGTGCCATGCCAGGGGATGGTCTGGTTAATATAGCACTGTGCCAGGGGATGGTCTGGTTAATATAGCACTGTGTCAGGGGATGGTCTGGTTAATATAGCACTGTGCCAGGGGATGGTCTGGTTAATATAGCACTGTGCCAGGGGATGGTCTGGTTAATATAGCACTGTGCCAGGGGATGGTCTGGTTAATATAGCACTGTGCCAGGGGATGGTCTGGTTAATATAGCACTGTGCCAGGGGATGGTCTGGTTAATATAGCACTGTGCCAGGGGATGGTCTGGTTAATATAGCACTGTGCCAGGGGATGGTCTGGTTAATATAGCACTGTGCCAGGGGATGGTCTGGTTAATATAGCACTGCGCCAGGGGATGGTCTGGTTAATATAGCACTGTGCCAGGGGATGGTCTAGTTAATATAGCTCTGTGCCAGGGGATGGTCTGGTTAATATAGCACTGTACCAGGGGATGGTCTGGTTAATATAGCACTGTGCCAGGGGATGGTCTGGTTAATATAGCACTGTGCCAGGGGATGGTCTGTGTTAATATAGCACTGTGCCAGGGGATGGTCTGGTTAATATAGCACTGTGCCAGGGGATGGTCTGGTTAATATAGCACTGTGCCAGGGGATGGTCTGGTTAATATAGTTCCATGCCAGGGGATGGTCTGGTTAATATAGCACTGTGCCAGGGGATGGTCTGGTTAATATAGCACTGTGCCAGGGGATGGTCTGGTTAATATAGCACTGTGCCAGGGGATGGTCTGGTTAATATAGCACTGTGCCAGGGGATGGTCTGGTTAATATAGCACTGTGCCAGGGGATGGTCTGGTTAATATAGCACTTTGCCATGCCAGGGGATGGTCTGGTTAATATAGCACTGTGCCATGCCAGGGGATGGTCTGGTTAATATAGCACTGTGCCAGGGGATGGTCTGGTTAATATAGCACTGTGCCAGGGGATGGTCTGGTTAATATAGCACTGTGCCAGGGGATGGTCTGGTTAATATAGCACTGTGCCAGGGGATGGTCTGGTTAATATAGCACTGTGCCAGGGGATGGTCTGGTTAATATAGCACTGTGCCAGGGGATGGTCTGGTTAATATAGCACTGTGCCAGGGGATGGTCTGGTTAATATAGCACTGTGCCAGGGGATGGTCTGGTTAATATAGCACTGTGCCAGGGGATGGTCTGGTTAATATAGCACTGCGCCAGGGGATGGTCTGGTTAATATAGCACTGTGCCATGCCAGGGGATGGTCTGGTTAATATAGCACTGTGCCAGGGGATGGTCTGGTTAATATAGCACTGTGCCAGGGGATGGTCTGGTTAATATAGCACTGTGCCAGGGGATGGTCTGGTTAATATAGCACTGTGCCAGGGATGGTCTGGTTAATATAGCACTGTGCCAGGGGATGGTCTGGTTAATATAGCACTGTACCAGGGGATGGTCTGGTTAATATAGCACTGTGCCAGGGGATGGTCTGGTTAATATAGCACTGTGCCAGGGGATGGTCTGGTTAATATAGCACTGTGCCAGGGGATGGTCTGGTTAATATAGCACTGTGCCAGGGGATGGTCTGGTTAATATAGCACTGTGCCATGCCAGGGGATGGTCTGGTTAATATAGCACTGTGCCATGCCAGGGGATGGTCTGGTTAATATAGCACTGTGCCAGGGGATGGTCTGGTTAATATAGCACTGTGCCAGGGGATGGTCTGGTTAATATAGCACTGTGCCAGGGGATGGTCTGGTTAATATAGCACTGTGCCAGGGATGGTCTGGTTAATATAGCACTGTGCCAGGGGATGGTCTGGTTAATATAGCACTGTGCCAGGGGATGTTCTGTATTAATATAGCACTGTGCCAGGGGATGGTCTGTGTTAATATAGCACTGTGCCAGGGGATGGTCTGGTTAAAATATAGCACTGTGTCAGGGGATGGTCTGGTTAATATAGCACTGTGCCAGGGGATGGTCTGGTTAATATAGCACTGTACCAGGGGATGGTCTGGTTAATATAGCACTGTGCCAGGGGATGGTCTGGTTAAAATATAGCACTGTGCCAGGGGATGGTCTGGTTAATATAGCACTGTGCCAGGGGATGGTCTGGTTAATATAGCACTGTGCCAGGGGATGGTCTGGTTAATATAGCACTGTGCCAGGGGATGGTCTGGTTAATATAGCACTGTGCCAGGGGATGGTCTGGTTAATATAGCACTGTGCCATGCCAGGGGATGGTCTGGTTAATATAGCACTGTGCCAGGGGATGGTCTGTATTAATATAGCACTGTGCCAGGGGATGGTCTGTGTTAATATAGCACTGTGCCAGGGGATGGTCTGTATTAATATAGCACTGTGCAAGGGGATGGTCTGTGTTAATATAGCACTGTGCCAGGGGATGGTCTGGTTAATATAGCACTGTGCCAGGGGATGGTCTGGTTAATATAGCACTGTGCCCAGGGGATGGTCTGGTTAATATAGCACTGTGCCAGGGGATGGTCTGGTTAATATAGCACTGTGCCAGGGGATGGTCTGGTTAATATAGCACTGTGTCATGCCAGGGGATGGTCTGGTTAATATAGCACTGTGCCAGGGGATGGTCTGTGTTAATATAGCACTGTGCCAGGGGATGGTCTGTGTTAATATAGCACTGTGCCAGGGGATGGTCTGGTTAATATAGCACTGTGCCAGGGGATGGTCTGGTTAATATAGCACTGTGCCATGCCAGGGGATGGTCTGGTTAATATAGCACTGTGCCAGGGGATGGTCTGTATTAATATAGCACTGTGCCAGGGGATGGTCTGTGTTAATATAGCACTGTGCCAGGGGATGGTCTGGTTAATATAGCACTGTGCCAGGGGATGGTCTGGTTAATATAGCACTGTGCCAGGGGATGGTCTGGTTAATATAGCACTGTGCCAGGGGATGGTCTGGTTAATATAGCACTGTGCCAGGGGATGGTCTGGTTAATATAGCACTGCGCCAGGGGATGTTCTGGTTAATATAGCACTGTGCCAGGGGATGGTCTGGTTAATATAGCTCTGTGCCAGGGGATGGTCTGGTTAATATAGCACTGTACCAGGGGATGGTCTGGTTAATATAGCACTGTGCCAGGGGATGGTCTGGTTAATATAGCACTGTGCCAGGGGATGGTCTGGTTAATATAGCACTGTGCCATGCCAGGATGGTCTGTGTTAATATAGCACTGTGCCAGGGGATGGTCTGGTTAATATAGCACTGTGCCAGGGGGATGGTCTGGTTAATATAGCACTGTGCCAGGGGGATGGTCTGGTTAATATAGCACTGTGCCAGGGGATGGTCTGGTTAATATAGCACTGTGCCAGGGGATGGTCTGGTTAATATAGCACTGTGCCAGGGGATGGTCTGGTTAATATAGCACTGTGCCAGGGGATGGTCTGGTTAATATAGCACTGTACCAGGGGATGGTCTGGTTAATATAGCACTGTGCCAGGGGATGGTCTGGTTAATATAGCACTGTGCCATGGGGGATGGTCTGGTTAATATAGCACTGTGCCAGGGGATGGTCTGGTTAATATAGCTCTGTGCCAGGGGATGGTCTGGTTAATATAGCACTGTGCCAGGGATGGTCTGGTTAATATAGCACTGTGCCAGGGGATGGTCTGGTTAATATAGCACTGTGCCAGGGGATGGTCTGGTTAATATAGCACTGTACCAGGGGATGGTCTGGTTAATATAGCACTGTGCCATGGGGGATGGTCTGGTTAATATAGCACTGTGCCAGGGGATGGTCTGGTTAATATAGCACTGTGCCAGGGGGATGGTCTGGTTAATATAGCACTGTGCCAGCCAGGGATGGTCTGGTTAATATAGCACTGTGCCAGGGGATGGTCTGGTTAATATAGCACTGTGCCAGGGGATGGTCTGGTTAATATAGCACTGTGCCAGGGGATGGTCTGGTTAATATAGCACTGTGCCAGGGGATGGTCTGGTTAATATAGCACTGTGCCATGCCAGGGGATGGTCTGGTTAATATAGCACTGTGCCAGGGGATGGTCTGGTTAATATAGCACTGTGCCAGAGGATGGTCTGGTTAATATAGCACTGTGCCAGGGGATGGTCTGGTTAATATAGCACTGTGCCAGGGGATGGTCTGGTTAATATAGCACTGTGCCAGGGGATGGTCTGGTTAATATAGCACTGTACCAGGGGATGGTCTGGTTAATATAGCACTGTGCCAGGGGATGGTCTGGTTAATATAGCACTGTGCCAGGGGATGGTCTGGTTAATATAGCACTGTGCCAGGGGATGGTCTGGTTAATATAGCACTGTATCATGCCAGGGGATTGCCTGGTTAATATAGCACTGTGCCATGCCAGGGGATGGTCTGGTTAATATAGCACTGTGCCATGCCAGGGGATGGTCTGGTTAATATAGTTCCATGCCAGGGGATGGTCAGGTTAATATAGCACTGTGCCAGGGGATGGTCTGGTTAATATAGCACTGTGCCAGGGGATGGTCTGGTTAATATAGCACTGTGCCAGGGGATGGTCTGGTTAATATAGCACTGTGCCAGGGGATGGTCTGGTTAATATAGCACTGTGCCAGGGGATGGTCTGGTTAATATAGCTCCATGCCAGGTGATGGTCTGGTTAATATATCACTAACAGAGGATGGTCTGGTTAATATAGCACTGTGCCAGGGGATGGTCTGGTTAATATAGCACTGTGCCAGGGGATGGTCTGGTTAATATAGCACTGTGCCAGGGGATGGTCTGGTTAATATAGCACTGTGCCAGGGGATGGTCTGGTTAATATAGCACTGTGCCAGGGGATGGTCTGGTTAATATAGCACTGTGCCAGGGGATGGTCTGGTTAATATAGCTCCATGCCAGGGGATGGTCTGGTTAATATAACACTAACAGAGGATGGTCTGGTTAATATAGCACTGTACCAGGGGATGGTCTGGTTAATATAGCTCCATGCCAGGGGATGGTCTGGTTAATATAGCACTGTGCCAGGGGATGGTCTGGTTAATATAGCACTGTGCCAGGGGATGGTCTGGTTAATATAGCACTGTGCCAGGGGATGGTCTGGTTAATATAGCACTGTGCCAGGGGATGGTCTGGTTAATATAGCACTGTGCCAGGGGATGGTCTGGTTAATATAGCTCCATGCCAGGGGATGGTCTGGTTAATATAGCACTGTGCCATGCCAGGGGATGGTCTGGTTAATATAGCACTGTGCCAGGGGATGGTCTGGTTAATATAGCACTGTGCCAGGGGATGGTCTGGTTAATATAGCACTGTGCCATGCCAGGGGATGGTCTGGTTAATATAGCACTGTGCCAGGGGATGGTCTGGTTAATATAGCACTGTGCCAGGGGATGGTCTGGTTAATATAGCACTGTGCCAGGGGATGGTCTGGTTAATATAGCACTGTGCCAGGGGATGGTCTGGTTAATATAGCACTGTGTCAGGGGATGGTCTGGTTAATATAGCACTGTGCCAGGGGATGGTCTGGTTAATATAGTTCCATGCCAGGGGATGGTCTGGTTAATATAGCACTGTGCCAGGGGATGGTCTGGTTAATATAGCACTGTACCAGGGGATGGTCTGGTTAATATAGCACTGTGCCAGGAGATGGTCTGGTTAATATAGCACTGTGCCAGGGGATGGTCTGGTTAATATAGCACTGTGTCAGGGGATGGTCTGGTTAATATAGCTCCATGCCAGGGGATGGTCTGGTTAATATAGCACTGTGCCAGGGGTTGGTCTGGTTAATATAGTTCCATGCCAGGGGATGGTCTGGTTAATATAGCTCCATGCCAGGGGATGGTCTGGTTAATATAGCACTGTGCCATGCCAGGGGATGGTCTGGTTAATATAGCACTGTGCCAGGGGATGGTCTGGTTAATATAGCACTGTACCAGGGGATGGTCTGGTTCATATAGCACTGTGCCATGCCAGGGGATGGTCTGGTTAATATAGCACTGTGCCAGGGGATGGTCTGGTTAATATAGCACTGTGCCAGGGGATGGTCTGGTTAATATAGCACTGTGCCAGGGGATGGTCTGGTTAATATAGCACTGTGCCAGGGGATGGTCTGGTTAATATAGCACTGTGCCAGGGGATGGTCTGGTTAATATAGCACTGTGCCAGGGGATGGTCTGGTTAATATAGCACTGTGCCAGGGGATGGTCTGGTTAATATAGCACTGTGCCAGGGGATGGTCTGGTTAATATAGCACTGTGCCAGGGGATGGTCTGGTTAATATAGCTCCATGCCAGGGGATGGTCTGGTTAATATAGCACTGTGCCAGGGGATGGTCTGGTTAATATAACACTAAGCAGAGGATGGTCTGGTTAATATAGCACTGTGCCAGGGGATGGTCTGGTTAATATAGCACTGTGCCAGGGGATGGTCTGGTTAATATAGCACTGTACCAGGGGATGGTCTGGTTAATATAGCACTGTGCCAGGGGATGGTCTGGTTAATATAGCACTGTGCCAGGGGATGGTCTGGTTAATATAGCACTGTGTCAGGGGATGGTCTGGTTAATATAGCACTGTGCCAGGGGATGGTCTGGTTAATATAGCACTGTGCCAGGGGATGGTCTGGTTAATATAGCACTGTGCCAGGGGATGGTCTGGTTAATATAGCTCCATGCCAGGGGATGGTCTGGTTAATATAGCACTGTGCCAGGTGATGGTCTGGTTAATATAGCACTGTGCCAGGGGATGGTCTGGTTAATATAGCACTGTGCCAGGGGATGGTCTGGTTAATATAGCACTGTGCCATGCCATGGATGGTCTGGTTAATATAGCACTGTGCCAGGGGATGGTCTGGTTAATATAGCACTGTGCCATGCCAGGGGATGGTCTGGTTAATATAGCACTGTGCCAGGGGATGGTCTGGTTAATATAGCACTGTGCCAGGGGATGGTCTGGTTAATATAGCACTGTGCCAGGGGATGGTCTGGTTAATATAGCACTGTGCCAGGGGATGGTCTGGTTAATATAGCACTGTGCCAGGGGATGGTCTGGTTAATATAGCACTGTGCCAGGGGATGGTCTGGTTAATATAGCACTGTGCCAGGGGATGGTCTGGTTAATATAGCACTGTGCCAGGGGATGGTCTGGTTAATATAGCACTGTGCCAGGGGATGGTCTGGTTAATATAGCACTGTGCCAGGGGATGGTCTGGTTAATATAGCACTGTGCCAGGGGATGGTCTGGTTAATATAGCACTGTGCCAGGGGATGGTCTGGTTAATATAGCACTGTGCCAGGGGATGGTCTGGTTAATATAGCTCTGTGCCAGGGGATGGTCTGGTTAATATAGCACTGTGCCAGGGGATGGTCTGGTTAATATAGCACTGTGCAGGGGATGGTCTGGTTAATATAGCACTGTGCCAGGGGATGGTCTGGTTAATATAGCACTGTGCCAGGGGATGGTCTGGTTAATATAGCACTGTGCCAGGGGATGGTCTGGTTAATATAGCACTGTGCCAGGGGATGGTCTGGTTAATATAGCACTGTGCCAGGGGATGGTCTGGTTAATATAGCACTGTGCCAGGGGATGGTCTGGTTAATATAGCACTGTGCCAGGGGATGGTCTGGTTAATATAGCACTGTGCCAGCCAGGGATGGTCTGGTTAATATAGCACTGTGCCATGCCAGGATGGTCTGGTTAATATAGCACTGTGCCAGGGGATGGTCTGGTTAATATAGCACTGTGCCAGGGATGGTCTGGTTAATATAGCACTGTGCCAGGGGATGGTCTGGTTAATATAGCACTGTGCCAGGGGATGGTCTGGTTAATATAGCACTGTGCCATGCCAGGGGATGGTCTGGTTAATATAGCACTGTGCCAGGGGATGGTCTGGTTAATTATAGCACTGTGCCAGGGGATGGTCTGGTTAATATAGCACTGTGCCATGCCAGGGATGGTCTGTTAATATAGCACTGTGCCAGGGGATGGTCTGGTTAATATAGCACTGTGCCAGGGGATGGTCTGGTTAATATAGCACTGTGCCAGGGGATGGTCTGGTTAATATAGCACTGTGCCAGGGGATGGTCTGGTTAATATAGCACTGTACAGAGGATGGTCTGGTTAATATAGCACTGTGTCAGGGGATGGTCTGGTTAATATAGCACCATGCCAGGGGATGGTCTGGTTAATATAGCACTGTGCCAGGGGATGGTCTGGTTAATATAGCACTGTGTCAGGGGGATGGTCTGGTTAATATAGCACTCCATGCCAGGGGATGGTCTGGTTAATATAGCACTGTGCCAGGGATGGTCTGGTTAATAGCACTGTGCCATGCCAGGATGGTCTGGTTAATATAGCACTGTGCCAGGGGATGGTCTGGTTAATATAGCACTGTGCCAGGGGATGGTCTGGTTAATATAGCACTGTGCCAGGGGATGGTCTGGTTAATATAGCACTGTGCCAGGGGATGGTCTGGTTAATATAGCACTGTGCCAGGGGGATGGTCTGGTTAATATAGCACTGTGCCAGGGGATGGTCTGGTTAATATAGCACTGTACCAGGGGATGGTCTGGTTAATATAGCACTGTGCCAGGGGATGGTCTGGTTAATATAGCACTGTGCCAGGGGATGGTCTGGTTAATATAGCACTGTGCCAGGGATGGTCTGGTTAATATAGCACTGTGCCAGGGGATGGTCTTGGTTAATATAGCACTGTGCCAGGGGATGGTCTGGTTAATATAGCACTGTGCCAGGGGATGGTCTGCCAGGATTAATATAGCACTGTGCCAGGGGATGGTCTGGTTAATATAACACTGTGCCAGGGGATGGTCTGGTTAATATAGCACTGTGCCATGCCAGGGATGGTCTGGTTAATATAGCACTGTGCCAGGGGATGGTCTGGTTAATATAGCACTGTGCCAGGGATGGTCTGGTTAATATAGCACTGTGCCATGCCAGGGATGGTCTGGTTAATATAGCACTGTGTCAGGGGATGGTCTGGTTAATATAGCACTGTGCCAGGGGATGGTCTGGTTAATATAGCACTGTGCCAGGGGATGGTCTGGTTAATATAGCACTGTGCCAGGGGATGGTCTGGTTAATATAGCACTGTGCCAGGGGATGGTCTGGTTAATATAGCACTGTACCAGGGGATGGTCTGGTTAATATAGCACTGTGCCAGGGGATGGTCTGGTTAATATAGCTCCATGCCAGGGGATGGTCTGGTTAATATAGCACTGTGCCAGGGGATGGTCTGGTTAATATAGCACTGTGCCAGGGGATGGTCTGGTTAATATAGCACTGTGCCAGGGGATGGTCTGGTTAATATAGCACTGTGCCAGGGGATGGTCTGGTTAATATAGCACTGTGCCAGGGGATGGTCTGGTTAATATAGCACTGTGCCATGGGATGGTCTGGTTAATATAGCACTGTGCCAGGGGATGGTCTGGTTAATATAGCACTGTGCCAGGGGATGGTCTGGTTAATATAGCACTGTGCCAGGGGATGGTCTGGTTAATATAGCACTGTGCCAGGGGATGGTCTGGTTAATATAGCACTGTGCCATGCCAGGGGATGGTCTGGTTAATATAGCACTGTGCCAGGGGATGGTCTGTATTAATATAGCACTGTGCCAGGGATGGTCTGGTTAATATAGCACTGTGCCAGGGGATGGTCTGGTTAATATAGCACTGTGCCAGGGGATGGTCTGGTTAATATAGCACTGTGCCAGGGGATGGTCTGGTTAATATAGCACTGTGCCAGGGGATGGTCTGGTTAATATAGCACTGTGCCAGGGGATGGTCTGGTTAATATAGCACTGTGCCAGGGGATGGTCTGGTTAATATAGCACTGTGCCAGGGGATGGTCTGGTTAATATAGCACTGTGCCAGGGGATGGTCTGGTTAATATAGCACTGTGCCAGGGGATGGTCTGGTTAATATAGCACTGTGCCAGGGGATGGTCTGGTTAATATAGCACTGTGCCAGGGGATGGTCTGGTTAATATAGCACTGTGCCAGGGGATGGTCTGGTTAATATAGCACTGTGCCAGGGGATGGTCTGGTTAATATAGCACTGTGCCAGGGGATGGTCTGGTTAATATAGCACTGTGCCAGGGGATGGTCTGGTTAATATAGCACTGTGCCAGGGGATGGTCTGGTTAATATAGCACTGTGCCATGCCAGGGGATGGTCTGGTTAATATAGCACTGTGCCATGCCAGGGGATGGTCTGGTTAATATAGCACTGTGCCATGCCAGGGGATGGTCTGGTTAATATAGCACTGTGCCAGGGGATGGTCTGGTTAATATAGCACTGTGCCAGGGGATGGTCTGGTTAATATAGCACTGTGCCATGCCAGGGATGGTCTGGTTAATATAGCACTGTGCCATGCCAGGGATGGTCAGGCACTGTGCCAATATAGCACTGTGCCAGGGGATGGTCTGGTTAATATAGCACGGTGCCAGGGATGGTCTGGTTAATATAGCACTGTGCCAGGGGATGGTCTGGTTAATATAGCACTGTGCCAGGGGATGGTCTGGTTAATATAGCACTGTGCCAGGATGGTCTGGTTAATATAGCACTGTGCCAGGGGATGGTCTGGTTAATATAGCACCATGCCAGGGATGGTCTGGTTAATATAGCACTGTGCCAGGGGATGGTCTGGTTAATATAGCACTGTGCCAGGGGATGGTCTGGTTAATATAGCACTGTGCCAGGGGATGGTCTGGTTAATATAGCACTGTGCCAGGGGATGGTCTGGTTAATATAGCACTGTACCAGGGGGATGGTCTGGTTAATATAGCACTGTGCCAGGGGATGGTCTTGCTAATATAGCACTGTGCCATGCCAGGGGACGGTCTGGTTAATATAGCACTGTACCAGGATGGTCTGCTTAATATAGCACTGTGCCAGGGATGGTCTGGTTAATATAGCACTGTGCCAGGGGATGGTGTTAATATAGCATCTGTGCCAGGGATGGTCTGGTTAATATAGCTCCATGCCATGCCAGGGATGGTCTGGTTAATATAGCACTGTGCCAGGTGATGGTCTGGTTAATATAGCACTGTGCCAGGGGATGGTCTGGTTAATATAGCACTGTGCCAGGGGATGGTCTGGTTAATATAGCACTGTGCCAGGGGATGGTCTGGTTAATATAGCACTGTGCCAGGGGATGGTCTGG
>NC_088397.1:95850524-95901857 GCF_034236695.1 Oncorhynchus nerka | reverse complement strand
GGACACCATCCAACTCCCTCTCTGTCATTAACCAAACACAGTCTGTTGTTCCCTGGGACACCATCCAACTCCCTCTCATGTCATTAACCAAACACAGTCTGTTGTTCCCTGGGACACCATCTAACTCCCTCTCTGTCATTAACCAAACCACAGTCTGTTGTTCCCTGGGACACCATCCAACTCCTCTCTGTCATTAACCAAACACAGTCTGTTGTTCCTGGGACACCATCCAACTCCCTCTCTGTCATTAACCAAACACAGTCTGTTGTTCCCTGGGACACCATCAACTCCACTCTCTGTCATTAACCAAAGCTGATCTATTTGTTCTCTGGGACACCATCCAACTCCCTCTCTGTCATTGTTGTTCCCTGGGACACAATCAACTCCCTCTCTAATGTCATTAACCAAACACAGTCTGTTGTTCCTGGGACACCATCAACTCCCTCTCTGTCATTAACCAAACACAGTCTGTTGTTCCCTGGGACACCATCAACTCCCTCTCTGTCATTAACCAAACACAGTCTGTTTGTTCCCTAGGACACCATCCAACTCCCTCTCTGTCATTAACCAAACACAGTCTGTTGTTCCCTGGGACACCATCTAACTCCCTCTCTGTCATTAACCAAACACAGTCTGTTGTTCCTGGACACCATCAACTCCTCTCTCTGTCATTAACCAAACACAGTCTGTTGTTCCCTAGGACACCATCAACTCCCTCTCTGTCATTAACCAAACACAGTCTGTTGGTCCCTGGGACACCATCCAACTCCCTCTCTGTCATTAACCAAACACAGTCTGTTGTTCCCACTCCCTCTCTGTCATTAACCAAACACAGTCTATTGACACCATCCAACTCCCTCTCTGTCATTAACCAAACACAGTCTGACTTGTTCCTGGGTTTCATCCAACTCCCTCTGTAATATCATTAACCAAACACAGTCTGCTGTTCCCTGGGACACCATCCAACTCCTCTCTCTAATGTCATTAACCAAACACAGTCTGTTGTTCCCTGGACACCATCCAACTCCTCTCTGTCATTTAACCAAACACAGTCTGTTGTTCCCTGGGACACCATCTAACTCCCTCTCTGTCATTAACCAAACACAGTCTGTTGTTCCCTGGGACACCATCAACTCCCTCTCTGTCATTAACCAAACACAGTCTGTTGTTCCCTGGGACACCATCCAACTCCCTCTCTGTCATTAACCAAACACAGTCTGTTGTTCCCTGGGACACCATCAACTCCAACTCCTCTGTCATTAACCAAACACAGTCTGTTGTTCCTAGGACACCATCCAACTCCCTCTCTAATGTCATTAACCAAACACAGTCTGTTGTTCCCTGGGACACCATCCAACTCCCTCTCTGTCATTAACCAAACACAGTCTGTTGTTCCCTGGGACACCATCCAACTCCCTCTCTAATTTCATTAACCAAACACAGTCTGTTGTTCCCTGGGACACCATCCAACTCCCTCTCTGTCATTAACCAAACACAGTCTGTTGTTCCCTGGGACACCATCTAACTCCCCCTCTGTCATTAACCAACACAGTCTGTTTGTTCCCTGGGACACCATACAACTCCTCTCTGTCATTAACCAAACACAGTCTGTTGTTCCCTGGGACACCATCAACTCCCTCTCTAATCCACAGGTCACTCCCTCTCTGTCATTAACCAAACACAGTCTGTTGTTCCCTGGGACACCATCCAACTCCTCTCTGTCATTAACCAAACACAGTCTGTTGTTCCCTGGGACACCATCCAACTCCCTCTGTAATGTCATTAACCAAACACAGTCTGTTGTTCCCTGGGACACCATCCAACTCCCTCTCTGTCATTAACCAAACACAGTCTGTTGTTCCTGGGACACCACTCCCTCTCTGTCATTAACCAAACACAGTCTGTTGTTCCCTGGGACACCATCCAACTCCCTCTCTGTCATTAACCAAACACAGTCTGTTGTTCCCTGGGACACCATCCAACTCCCTCTCTGTCATTAACCAAACACTCTGTTGTTCCCTGGGACACCATCCAACTCCCTCTCTGTCATTAACCAAACACAGTCTGTTGTTCCCTGGGACACCATCCAACTCCTCTCTGTCATTAACCAAACACAGTCTGTTGTTCCCTGGGACACCATCAACTCCTCTCTGTCATTAACCAAACACAGTCTGTTGTTCCCTGGGACACCATCAACTCCTCTCTAATGTCATTAACCAAACACAGTCTGTTGTTCCCTGGGACACCATCCAACTCCTCTCTAATATCATTAACCAAACACAGTCTGTTGTTCCCTGGGACACCATCCAACTCCCTCTCTAATGTCATTAACCAAACACAGTCTGTTGTTCCCTGGGACACCATCCAACTCCCTCTCTGTCATTAACCAAACACAGTCTGTTGTTCCCTGGGACACCATACAACTCCCTCTCTAATATCATTGTAAACACAGTCTGTTGTTCCTGGGACACCATCCAACTCCCTCTCTGTCATTAACCAAACACAGTCTGTTGTTCCCCTGGGACACCATCCAACTCCCTCTCTGTCATTAACCAAACACAGTCTGTTGTTCCCTGGGACACCATCCAACTCCCTCTCTAATGTCATTAACCAAACACAGTCTGTTGTTCCTGGGACACCATCCAACTCCTCTCTGTCATTAACCAAACACAGTCTGTTGTTCCTGGGACACCATCCAACTCCTCTCCATTAACCAAACACAGTCTGTTGTTCCCTGGGACACCATCCAACTCCTCTCTGTCATTAACCAAACACAGTCTGTTGTTCCCTGGGACACCATCCAACTCCTCTCTAATATCATTAACCAAACACAGTCTGTTGTTCCCTGGGACACCATCCAACTCCCTCTAATGTCATTAACCAAACACAGTCTGTTGTTCCCTGGGACACCATCCAACTCCCCTCTCTGTCATTAACCAAACACAGTCTGTTGTTCCTGGGACACCATCCAACTCCCTCTCTGTCATTAACCAAACACAGTCTGTTGTTCCTGGGACACCATCCAACTCCCTCTCTGTCATTAACCAAACACAGTCTGTTGTTCCCTGGACACCATCCAACTCCCTCTCTAATGTCATTAATCAAACACAGTCTGTTGTTCCCTGGGACACCATCCAACTCCCTCTCTAATGTCATTAATCAAACACAGTCTGTTGTTCCTGGGACACCATCCAACTCCCTCTCTGTCATTAACCAAACACAGTCTGTTGTTCCCTGAGACACCATCAACTCCCTCTCTAATGTCATTAACCAAACACAGTCTGTTGTTCTAGGACACCATCCAACTCCCTCTCTAATGTCATTAAACACAGTCTGTTGTTCCCTGGGACACCATCCAACTCCTCTCTGTCATTAACCAAACACAGTCTGTTGTTCCTGGGACACCATCCAACTCCCTCTCTGTCATTAACCAAACACAGTCTGTTGTTCCCTGGGACACCATCAACTCCCTCTCTGTCATTAACCAAACACAGTCTGTTGTTCCCTGGGACACCATCCAACTCCCTCTCTAATATCATTAACCAAACACAGTCTGTTGTTCCCTGGGACACCATCCAACTCCCTCTCTAATATCATTAACCAAACACAGTCTGTTGTTCCCTGGGACACCATCCAACTCCCTCTCTAATGTCATTAACCAAACACAGTCTGTTGTTCCCTGGGACACCATCCAACTCCCTCTCTGTCATTAACCAAACACAGTCTGTTGTTCCCTGGGACACCATCCAACTCCCTCTCTAATGTCATTAACCAAACACAGTCTGTTGTTCCCTGGGACACCATCCAACTCCCTCTCTAATGTCATTAACCAAACACAGTCTGTTGTTCCTGGGACACCATCCAACTCCTCTCTGTCATTAACCAAACACAGTCTGTTGTTCCCCTGGGACACCATCCAACTCCCTCTCTAATGTCATTA
This sequence comes from Oncorhynchus nerka, assembly GCF_034236695.1. Taxonomy (NCBI): domain Eukaryota; kingdom Metazoa; phylum Chordata; class Actinopteri; order Salmoniformes; family Salmonidae; genus Oncorhynchus; species Oncorhynchus nerka. The sequence goes on along the minus strand of NC_088397.1, from coordinate 95,897,917 downwards.
ACCAAACACAGTCTGTTGTTCCCTGGGACACCATCCAACTCCTCTCTAATATCATTAACCAAACACAGTCTGTTGTTCCCTGGGACACCATCCAACTCCCTCTCTAATGTCATTAACCAAACACAGTCTGTTGTTCCCTGGGACACCATCCAACTCCCCTCTAATGTCATTAACCAAACACAGTCTGTTGTTCCCTGGGACACCATCCAACTCCCTCTCTAATGTCATTAACCAAACACAGTCTGTTGTTCCTGGGACACCACCCAACTCCCTCTCTGTCATTAACCAAACACAGTCTGTTGTTCCTGGGACACCATCCAACTCCCTCTCTGTCATTAACCAAACACAGTCTGTTGTTCCCTGGGACACCATCCAACTCCCTCTCTAATGTCATTAACCAAACACAGTCTGTTGTTCCTGGGACACCATCCAACTCCCTCTCTAATATCATTAACCAAACACAGTCTGTTGTTCCCTGGGACACCATCCAACTCCCTCTCTAATGTCATTAACCAAACACAGTCTGTTGTTCCCTGGGACACCATCCAACTCCCTCTCTGTCATTAACCAAACACAGTCTGTTGTTCCCTGGGACACCATCCAACTCCCTCTCTGTCATTCAAACACAGTCTGTTGTTCCTGGGACACCATCCAACTCCCTCTCTGTCATTAACCAAACACAGTCTGTTGTTCCCTGGGACACCATCCAACTCCCTCTCTGTCATTAACCAAACACAGTCTGTTGTTCCCTGGGACACCATCCAACTCCCTCTCTAATGTCATTAACCAAACACAGTCTGTTGTTCCTGGGACACCATCCAACTCCTCTCTATCAAACAAACAGTCTGTTGTTCCCTGGGACACCATCCAACTCCCTCTCTAATATCATTAACCAAACACAGTCTGTTGTTCCTGGGACACCATCCAACTCCCTCTCTAATGTCATTAACCAAACACAGTCTGTTGTTCCCTGGGACACCATCCAACTCCCTCTCTGTCATTAACCAAACACAGTCTGTTGTTCCTGGGACACCCATCCAACTCCCTCTCTAATGTCATTAACCAAACACAGTCTGTTGTTCCCTGGGACACCATCCAACTCCTCTCTAATGTCATTAACCAAACACAGTCTGTTGTTCCCTGGGACACCATCCAACTCCCTCTCTGTCATTAACCAAACACAGTCTGTTGTTCCCTGGGACACCATCCAACTCCCTCTCTAATGTCATTAACCAAACACAGTCTGTTGTTCCCTGGGACACCATCCAACTCCCTCTCTAATGTCATTAACCAAACACAGTCTGTTGTTCCCTGGGACACCATCCAACTCCCTCTCTGTCATTAACCAAACACAGTCTGTTGTTCCTGGGACACCATCCAACTCCCTCTCTGTCATTAACCAAACACAGTCTGTTGTTCCCTGGGACACCATCCAACTCCCTCTGTCATTAACCAAACACAGTCTGTTGTTCCCTGGGACACCATCCAACTCCCTCTCTAATATCATTAACCAAACACAGTCTGTTGTTCCTGGGACACCATCCAACTCCCTCTCTGTCATTAACCAAACACAGTCTGTTGTTCCCTGGGACACCATCCAACTCCCTCTCTAATGTCATTAACCAAACACAGTCTGTTGTTCCCTGGGACACCATCCAACTCCTCTCTGTCATTAACCAAACACAGTCTGTTGTTCCCTGGGACACCATCCAATGTCATTAACCAAACACAGTCTGTTGTTCCCTGGGACACCATCCAACTCCCTCTCTGTCATTAACCAAACACAGTCTGTTGTTCCCTGGGACACCATCCAACTCCCTCTCTAATATCATTAGTCTGTTGTTCCCTCAAACACAGTCTGTTGTTCCCTGGGACACCATCCAACTCCCTCTCTGTCATTAACCAAACACAGTCTGTTGTTCCTGGGACACCATCCAACTCCCTCTCTAATGTCATTAACCAAACACAGTCTGTTGTTCCTGGGACACCATCCAACTCCTCTCTAATGTCATTAACCAAACACAGTCTGTTGTTCCTGGGACACCATCCAACTCCCTCTCTGTTCCAAACACAGTCATTAACCAAACACAGTCTGTTGTTCCCTGGGACACCATCCAACTCCCTCTCTAATGTCATTAACCAAACACAGTCTGTTGTTCCCTGGGACACCATCCAACTCCCTCTCTGTCATTAACCAAACACAGTCTGTTGTTCCCTGGGACACCATCCAACTCCCTCTCTAATGTCATTAACCAAACACAGTCTGTTGTTCCCTGGGACACCATCCAACTCCCTCTCTGTCATTAACCAAACACAGTCTGTTGTTCCTGGGACACCATCCAACTCCCTCTCTAATGTCATTAACCAAACACAGTCTGTTGTTCCCTGGGACACCATCCAACTCCCTCTCTGTCATTAACCAAACACAGTCTGTTGTTCCCTGGGACACCATCCAACTCCCTTCTGTCATTAACCAAACACAGTCTGTTGTTTCCTGGGACACCATCCAACTCCCTCTCTGTCATTAACCAAACACAGTCTGTTGTTCCTGGGACACCATCCAACTCCCCTCTAATGTCATTAACCAAACACAGTCTGTTGTTCCCTGGGACACCATCCAACTCCCTCTCTGTCATTAACCAAACACAGTCTGTTGTTCCCTGGGACACCATCCAACTCCCTCTCTGTCATTAAATGTCTGTTGTTAACCATCCAACTCCCTCTCTGTCATTTCTGTTGTTCCTGGGACACCACAACTCCCTCTCTGTCATTAACCAAACACAGTCTGTTGTTCCCTGGGACACCATCCAACTCCCTCTCTGTCATTAACCAAACACAGTCTGTTGTTCCCTGGGACACCATCCAACTCCTCTCTGTCATTAACCAAACACAGTCTGTTGTTCCCTGGGACACCATCCAACTCCCTCTCTAATATCATTAACCAAACACAGTCTGTTGTTCCCTGGGACACCATCCAACTCCCTCTCTAATGTCATTAACCAAACACAGTCTGTTGTTCCCTGGGACACCATCCAACTCCCTCTCTGTCATTAACCAAACACAGTCTGTTGTTCCCTGGGACACCATCAACTCCCTCTCAATGTCATTAACCAAACACAGTCTGTTGTTCCCTGGGACACCATCCAACTCCCTCTCTGTCATTAACCAAACACAGTCTGTTGTTCCCTGGGACACCATCCAACTCCCTCTCTAATGTCATTAACCAAACACAGTCTGTTGTTCCCTGGGACACCATCCAACTCCCTCTCTGTCATTAACCAAACACAGTCTGTTGTTCCTGGGACACCATCCAACTCCCCTCTAATGTCATTAACCAAACACAGTCTGTTGTTCCTGGGACACCATCCAACTCCTCTCTCTGTCATTAACCAAACACAGTCTGTTGTTCCCTGGGACACCATCCAACTCCCTCTCTAATGTCATTAACCAAACACAGTCTGTTGTTCCTGGGACACCATCCAACTCCCTCTCTGTCATTAACCAAGTCTGTTTGTTCCCTGGGACACCATCCAACTCCCCTCTCTGTCATTAACCAAACACAGTCTGTTGTTCCCTGGGACACCATCCAACTCCCTCTCTGTCATTAACCAAACACAGTCTGTTGTTCCCTGGGACACCATCCAACTCCCTCTCTGTCATTAACCAAACACAGTCTGTTGTTCCCTGGGACACCATCCAACTCCCTCTCTAATATCATTAACCAAACACAGTCTGTTGTTCCCTGGGACACCATCCAACTCCCTCTCTGTCATTAACCAAACACAGTCTGTTGTTCCCTGGGACACCATCCAACTCCCTCTCTAATATCATTAACCAAACACAGTCTGTTGTTCCCTGGGACACCATCCAACTCCCTCTCTAATGTCATTAACCAAACACAGTCTGTTGTTCCCTGGGACACCATCCAACTCCCTCTCTGTCATTAACCAAACACAGTCTGTTGTTCCCTGGGACACCATCCAACTCCCTCTCTGTCATTAACCAAACACAGTCTGTTGTTCCCTGGGACACCATCCAACTCCCTCTCTCTGTCATTAACCAAACACAGTCTGTTGTTCCCTGGGACACCATCCAACTCCCTCTCTAATGTCATTAATCAAACACAGTCTGTTGTTCCTGGGACACCATCCAACTCCTCTCTAATGTCATTAACCAAACACAGTCTGTTGTTCCCTGGGACACCATCCAACTCCTCTCTGTCATTAACCAAACACAGTCTGTTGTTCCCTGGGACACCATCCAACTCCTCTCTGTCATTAACCAAACACAGTCTGTTGTTCCCTGGGACACCATCCAACTCCCTCTCTGTCATTAACCAAACACAGTCTGTTGTTTCCTGGGACACCATCCAACTCCCTCTCTAATGTCTTTAACCAAACACAGTCTGTTGTTCCCTGGGACACCATCCAACTCCCTCTCTAATGTCATTAACCAAACACAGTCTGTTGTTCCCTGGGACACCATCCAACTCCCTCTCTGTCATTAACCAAACACAGTCTGTTGTTCCCTGGGACACCATCCAACTCCCTCTCTAATGTCATTAACCAAACACAGTCTGTTGTTCCTGGGACACCATCCAACTCCCTCTCTGTCATTAACCAAACACAGTCTGTTGTTCCTGGGACACCATCAACTCCCTCTCTGTCATTAACCAAACACAGTCTGTTGTTCCCTGGGACACCATCCCCCTCTCTGTCATTAACCAAACACAGTCTGTTGTTCCCTGGGACACCATCCAACTCCCTCTCTAATGTCATTAACCAAACACAGTCTGTTGTTCCTGGGACACCATCCAACTCCCTCTCTAATATCATTAACCAAACACAGTCTGTTGTTCCCTGGGACACCATCCAACTCCCTCTCTGTCATTAACCAAACACAGTCTGTTGTTCCTGGGACACCATCCAACTCCCTCTCTAATGTCATTAACCAAACACAGTCTGTTGTTCCTGGGACACCATCCAACTCCTCTCTGTCATTAACCAAACACAGTCTGTTGTTCCCTGGGACACCATCCAACTCCCTCTCTGTCATTAACCAAACACAGTCTGTTGTTCCCTGGGACACCATCCAACTCCCTCTCTGTCATTAACCAAACACAGTCTGTTGTTCCCTGGGACACCATCCAACTCCCTCTCTAATGTCATTAACCAAACACAGTCTGTTGTTCCCTGGGACACCATCCAACTCCCTCTCTAATGTCATTAACCAAACACAGTCTGTTGTTCCCTGGGACACCATCCAACTCCCTCTCTGTCATTAACCAAACACAGTCTGTTGTTCCCTGGGACACCATCCAACTCCCTCTCTGTCATTAACCAAACACAGTCTGTTGTTCCCTGGGACACCATCCAACTCCCTCTCTAATGTCATTAACCAAACACAGTCTGTTGTTCCCTGGGACACCATCCAACTCCCTCTCTGTCATTAACCAAACACAGTCTGTTGTTCCCTGGGACACCATCCAACTCCCTCTCTGTCATTAACCAAACACAGTCTGTTGTTCCTGGGACACCATCCAACTCCCCTCTCTGTCATTAACCAAACACAGTCTGTTGTTCCCTGGGACACCATCCAACTCCCTCTCTGTCATTAACCAAACACAGTCTGTTGTTCCCTGGGACACCATCCAACTCCCTCTCTAATGTCATTAACCAAACACAGTCTGTTGTTCCCTGGGACACCATCCAACTCCCTCTCTGTCATTAACCAAACACAGTCTGTTGTTCCCTGGGACACCATCCAACTCCCTCTCTAATGTCATTAACCAAACACAGTCTGTTGTTCCCTGGGACACCATCCAACTCCCTCTCTGTCATTAACCAAACACAGTCTGTTGTTCCCTGGGACACCATCCAACTCCCTCTCTGTCATTAACCAAACACAGTCTGTTGTTCCCTGGGACACCATCCAACTCCCTCTCTAATGTCATTAACCAAACACAGTCTGTTGTTCCCTGGGACACCATCCAACTCCTCTCTGTCATTAACCAAACACAGTCTGTTGTTCCCTGGGACACCATCCAACTCCCTCTCTGTCATTAACCAAACACAGTCTGTTGTTCCCTGGGACACCATCCAACTCCCTCTCTGTCATTAACCAAACACAGTCTGTTGTTCCCTGGGACACCATCCAACTCCCTCTCTGTCATTAACCAAACACAGTCTGTTGTTCCCTGGGACACCATCCAACTCCCTCTCTAATGTCATTAACCAAACACAGTCTGTTGTTCCTGGGACACCATCCAACTCCTCTCTGTCATTAACCAAACACAGTCTGTTGTTCCCTGGGACACCATCCAACTCCCTCTCTGTCATTAACCAAACACAGTCTGTTGTTCCCTGGGACACCATCCAACTCCCTCTCTGTCATTAACCAAACACAGTCTGTTGTTCCCTGGGACACCATCCAACTCCCTCTCTAATGTCATTAACCAAACACAGTCTGTTGTTCCCTGGGACACCATCCAACTCCCTCTCTGTCATTAACCAAACACTCTGTTGTTCCCTGGGACACCATCCAACTCCCTCTCTAATGTCATTAACCAAACACAGTCTGTTGTTCCCTGGGACACCATCCAACTCCTCTCTAATGTCATTAACCAAACACAGTCTGTTGTTCCCTGGGACACCATCCAACTCCCTCTCTAATGTCATTAACCAAACACAGTCTGTTGTTCCTGGGACACCATCCAACTCCCTCTCTAATGTCATTAACCAAACACAGTCTGTTGTTCCTGGGACACCATCCAACTCCCTCTCTGTCATTAACCAAACACAGTCTGTTGTTCCTGGGACACCATCCAACTCCCTCTCTAATGTCATTAACCAAACACAGTCTGTTGTTCCCTGGGACACCATCCAACTCCTCTCTGTCATTAACCAAACACAGTCTGTTGTTCCCTGGGACACCATCCAACTCCCTCTCTGTCATTAACCAAACACAGTCTGTTGTTCCCTGGGACACCATCCAACTCCTCTCTAATGTCATTAACCAAACACAGTCTGTTGTTCCTGGGACACCATCCAACTCCCTCTCTAATGTCATTAACCAAACACAGTCTGTTGTTCCCTGGGACACCATCCAACTCCCTCTCTAATGTCATTAACCAAACACAGTCTGTTGTTCCTGGGACACCATCCAACTCCCTCTCTGTCATTAACCAAACACAGTCTGTTGTTCCCTGGGACACCATCCAACTCCCTCTCTAATGTCATTAACCAAACACAGTCTGTTGTTCCTGGGACACCATCCAACTCCCTCTCTGTCATTAACCAAACACAGTCTGTTGTTCCCTGGGACACCATCCAACTCCCTCTCTGTCATTAACCAAACACAGTCTGTTGTTCCCTGGGACACCATCCAACTCCCTCTCTAATGTCATTAACCAAACACAGTCTGTTGTTCCCTGGGACACCATCCAACTCCCTCTCTGTCATTAACCAAACACAGTCTGTTGTTCCCTGGGACACCATCCAACTCCCTCTCTAATGTCATTAACCAAACACAGTCTGTTGTTCCCTGGGACACCATCCAACTCCCTCTCTGTCATTAACCAAACACAGTCTGTTGTTCCCTGGGACACCATCCAACTCCTCTCTGTCATTAACCAAACACAGTCTGTTGTTCCCTGGGACACCATCCAACTCCCTCTCTGTCATTAACCAAACACAGTCTGTTGTTCCCTGGGACACCATCCAACTCCCTCTCTAATATCATTAACCAAACACAGTCTGTTGTTCCCTGGGACACCATCCAACTCCCTCTCTGTCATTAACCAAACACAGTCTGTTGTTCCCTGGGACACCATCCAACTCCCTCTCTGTCATTAACCAAACACAGTCTGTTGTTCCCTGGGACACCATCCAACTCCCTCTCTAATGTCATTAACCAAACACAGTCTGTTGTTCCCTGGGACACCATCCAACTCCCTCTCTAATGTCATTAACCAAACACAGTCTGTTGTTCCCTGGGACACCATCCAACTCCCTCTCTGTCATTAACCAAACACAGTCTGTTGTTCCCTGGGACACCATCCAACTCCTCTCTGTCATTAACCAAACACAGTCTGTTGTTCCCTGGGACACCATCCAACTCCCTCTCTGTCATTAACCAAACACAGTCTGTTGTTCCCTGGGACACCATCCAACTCCCTCTCTAATGTCATTAACCAAACACAGTCTGTTGTTCCCTGGGACACCATCCAACTCCTCTCTGTCATTAACCAAACACAGTCTGTTGTTCCCTGGGACACCATCCAACTCCCCTCTAATGTCATTAACCAAACACAGTCTGTTGTTCCCTGGGACACCATCCAACTCCCCTCTCTGTCATTAACCAAACACAGTCTGTTGTTCCCTGGGACACCATCCAACTCCCTCCTCTCTGTCATTAACCAAACACAGTCTGTTGTTCCCTGGGACACCATCCAACTCCCTCTCTAATGTCATTAACCAAACACAGTCTGTTGTTCCCTGGGACACCATCCAACTCCCTCTCTGTCATTAACCAAACACAGTCTGTTGTTCCTGGGACACCATCCAACTCCCTCTCTAATGTCATTAACCAAACACAGTCTGTTGTTCCCTGGGACACCATCCAACTCCCTCTCTGTCATTAACCAAACACAGTCTGTTGTTCCCTGGGACACCATCCAACTCCTCTCTAATGTCATTAACCAAACACAGTCTGTTGTTCCTGGGACACCATCCAACTCCCTCTAATGTCATTAACCAAACACAGTCTGTTGTTCCCTGGGACACCATCCAACTCCCTCTCTGTCATTAACCAAACACAGTCTGTTGTTCCCTGGGACACCATCCAACTCCCTCTCTAATGTCATTAACCAAACACAGTCTGTTGTTCCCTGGGACACCATCCAACTCCCTCTCTGTCATTAACCAAACACAGTCTGTTGTTCCTGGGACACCATCCAACTCCCTCTCTAATGTCATTAACCAAACACAGTCTGTTGTTCCTGGGACACCATCCAACTCCCTCTCTGTCATTAACCAAACACAGTCTGTTGTTCCCTGGGACACCATCCAACTCCCTCTCTGTCATTAACCAAACACAGTCTGTTGTTCCCTGGGACACCATCAACTCCCTCTCTAATGTCATTAACCAAACACAGTCTGTTGTTCCCTGGGACACCATCCAACTCCCTCTCTAATGTCATTAACCAAACACAGTCTGTTGTTCCCTGGGACACCATCCAACTCCTCTCTAATGTCATTAACCAAACACAGTCTGTTGTTCCCTGGGACACCATCCAACTCCCTCTCTAATGTCATTAACCAAACACAGTCTGTTGTTCCCTGGGACACCATCCAACTCCCTCTCTAATGTCATTAACCAAACACAGTCTGTTGTTCCTGGGACACCATCCAACTCCCTCTCTGTCATTAACCAAACACAGTCTGTTGTTCCCTGGGACACCATCCAACTCCTCTCTGTCATTAACCAAACACAGTCTGTTGTTCCTGGGACACCATCCAACTCCCTCTCTAATGTCATTAACCAAACACAGTCTGTTGTTCCCTGGGACACCATCCAACTCCCTCTCTGTCATTAACCAAACACAGTCTGTTGTTCCCTGGGACACCATCCAACTCCCTCTCTAATGTCATTAACCAAACACAGTCTGTTGTTCCCTGGGACACCATCCAACTCCCTCTCTGTCATTAACCAAACACAGTCTGTTGTTCCCTGGGACACCATCCAACTCCCTCTCTAATGTCATTAACCAAACACAGTCTGTTGTTCCCTGGGACACCATCCAACTCCCCTCTCTGTCATTAACCAAACACAGTCTGTTGTTCCCTGGGACACCATCCAACTCCCTCTCTAATATCATTAACCAAACACAGTCTGTTGTTCCCTGGGACACCATCCAACTCCCTCTCTGTCATTAACCAAACACAGTCTGTTGTTCCCTGGGACACCATCCAACTCCCTCTCTGTCATTAACCAAACACAGTCTGTTGTTCCTGGGACACCATCCAACTCCTCTCTAATGTCATTAACCAAACACAGTCTGTTGTTCCTGGGACACCATCCAACTCCCTCTCTAATGTCATTAACCAAACACAGTCTGTTGTTCCCTGGGACACCATCCAACTCCCTCTCTGTCATTAACCAAACACAGTCTGTTGTTCCCTGGGACACCATCCAACTCCCTCTCTGTCATTAACCAAACACAGTCTGTTGTTCCCTGGGACACCATCCAACTCCCTCTCTGTCATTAACCAAACACAGTCTGTTGTTCCCTGGGACACCATCCAACTCCCTCTCTAATGTCATTAACCAAACACAGTCTGTTGTTCCCTGGGACACCATCCAACTCCCTCTCTGTCATTAACCAAACACAGTCTGTTGTTCCCTGGGACACCATCCAACTCCCTCTCTAATGTCATTAACCAAACACAGTCTGTTGTTCCCTGGGACACCATCCAACTCCCTCTCTGTCATTAACCAAACACAGTCTGTTGTTCCCTGGGACACCATCCAACTCCCTCTCTAATGTCATTAACCAAACACAGTCTGTTGTTCCCTGGGACACCATCCAACTCCCTCTCTGTCATTAACCAAACACAGTCTGTTGTTCCCTGGGACACCATCCAACTCCCTCTCTGTCATTAACCAAACACAGTCTGTTGTTCCCTGGGACACCATCCAACTCCCTCTCTAATGTCATTAACCAAACACAGTCTGTTGTTCCTGGGACACCATCCAACTCCCTCTCTAATATCATTAACCAAACACAGTCTGTTGTTCCCTGGGACACCATCCAACTCCCTCTCTGTCATTAACCAAACACAGTCTGTTGTTCCCTGGGACACCATCCAACTCCCTCTCTGTCATTAACCAAACACAGTCTGTTGTTCCCTGGGACACCATCCAACTCCCTCTCTGTCATTAACCAAACACAGTCTGTTGTTCCCTGGGACACCATCCAACTCCCTCTCTAATGTCATTAACCAAACACAGTCTGTTGTTCCTGGGACACCATCCAACTCCCTCTCTGTCATTAACCAAACACAGTCTGTTGTTCCTGGGACACCATCCAACTCCCTCTCTAATGTCATTAACCAAACACAGTCTGTTGTTCCCTGGGACACCATCCAACTCCCTCCCTCTCTGTCATTAACCAAACACAGTCTGTTGTTCCCTGGGACACCATCCAACTCCCTCTCTGTCATTAACCAAACACAGTCTGTTGTTCCCTGGGACACCATCCAACTCCCTCTCTAATGTCATTAACCAAACACAGTCTGTTGTTCCCTGGGACACCATCCAACTCCCTCTCTAATGTCATTAACCAAACACAGTCTGTTGTTCCCTGGGACACCATCCAACTCTCTAATGTCATTAACCAAACACAGTCTGTTGTTCCCTGGGACACCATCCAACTCCCTCTCATTACCAAGTCATTAACCAAACACAGTCTGTTGTTCCCTGGGACACCATCCAACTCCCTCTCTGTCATTAACCAAACACAGTCTGTTGTTCCTGGGACACCATCCAACTCCCTCTCTAATGTCATTAACCAAACACAGTCTGTTGTTCCCTGGGACACCATCCAACTCCCCTCTCTGTCATTAACCAAACACAGTCTGTTGTTCCCTGGGACACCATCCAACTCCCTCTCTAATGTCATTAACCAAACACAGTCTGTTGTTCCCTGGGACACCATCCAACTCCCTCTGTCATTAACCAAACACAGTCTGTTGTTCCCTGGGACACCATCCAACTCCCTCTCTGTCATTAACCAAACACAGTCTGTTGTTCCTGGGACACCATCCAACTCCCTCTCTGTCATTAACCAAACACAGTCTGTTGTTCCCTGGGACACCATCCAACTCCCTCTCTAATGTCATTAACCAAACACAGTCTGTTGTTCCCTGGGACACCATCCAACTCCCTCTCTGTCATTAACCAAACACAGTCTGTTGTTCCCTGGGACACCATCCAACTCCCTCTCTAATGTCATTAACCAAACACAGTCTGTTGTTCCCTGGGACACCATCCAACTCCTCTCTGTCATTAACCAAACACAGTCTGTTGTTCCCTGGGACACCATCCAACTCCCTCTCTAATGTCATTAACCAAACACAGTCTGTTGTTCCCTGGGACACCATCCAACTCCCTCTCTGTCATTAACCAAACACAGTCTGTTGTTCCCTGGGACACCATCCAACTCCCTCTCTAATGTCATTAACCAAACACAGTCTGTTGTTCCCTGGGACACCATCCAACTCCCTCTCTGTCATTAACCAAACACAGTCTGTTGTTCCCTGGGACACCATCCAACTCCCTCTCTGTCATTAACCAAACACAGTCTGTTGTTCCCTGGGACACCATCCAACTCCCTCTCTAATGTCATTAACCAAACACAGTCTGTTGTTCCCTGGGACACCATCCAACTCCTCTCTAATGTCATTAACCAAACACAGTCTGTTGTTCCCTGGGACACCATCCAACTCCCTCTCTGTCATTAACCAAACACAGTCTGTTGTTCCCTGGGACACCATCCAACTCCCTCTCTGTCATTAACCAAACACAGTCTGTTGTTCCCTGGGACACCATCCAACTCCCCTCTCTGTCATTAACCAAACACAGTCTGTTGTTCCCTGGGACACCATCCAACTCCCTCTCTAATGTCATTAACCAAACACAGTCTGTTGTTCCCTGGGACACCATCCAACTCCTCTCTGTCATTAACCAAACACAGTCTGTTGTTCCCTGGGACACCATCCAACTCCCTCTCTAATGTCATTAACCAAACACAGTCTGTTGTTCCCTGGGACACCATCCAACTCCCTCTCTGTCATTAACCAAACACAGTCTGTTGTTCCTGGGACACCATCCAACTCCCTCTCTGTCATTAACCAAACACAGTCTGTTGTTCCCTGGGACACCATCCAACTCCCTCTCTAATGTCATTAACCAAACACAGTCTGTTGTTCCCTGGGACACCATCCAACTCCCTCTCTGTCATTAACCAAACACAGTCTGTTGTTCCCTGGGACACCATCCAACTCCCTCTCTAATGTCATTAACCAAACACAGTCTGTTGTTCCCTGGGACACCATCCAACTCCCTCTCTGTCATTAACCAAACACAGTCTGTTGTTCCCTGGGACACCATCCAACTCCCTCTCTGTCATTAACCAAACACAGTCTGTTGTTCCCTGGGACACCATCCAACTCCCTCTCTGTCATTAACCAAACACAGTCTGTTGTTCCCTGGGACACCATCCAACTCCTCTCTAATGTCATTAACCAAACACAGTCTGTTGTTCCCTGGGACACCATCCAACTCCCTCTCTGTCATTAACCAAACACAGTCTGTTGTTCCTGGGACACCATCCAACTCCCTCTCTAATGTCATTAACCAAACACAGTCTGTTGTTCCCTGGGACACCATCCAACTCCCTCTCTGTCATTAACCAAACACAGTCTGTTGTTCCCTGGGACACCATCCAACTCCCTCTCTGTCATTAACCAAACACAGTCTGTTGTTCCCTGGGACACCATCCAACTCCCTCTCTAATGTCATTAACCAAACACAGTCTGTTGTTCCCTGGGACACCATCCAACTCCCTCTCTAATGTCATTAACCAAACACAGTCTGTTGTTCCCTGGGACACCATCCAACTCCTCTCTGTCATTAACCAAACACAGTCTGTTGTTCCCTGGGACACCATCCAACTCCTCTCTAATGTCATTAACCAAACACAGTCTGTTGTTCCCTGGGACACCATCCAACTCCTCTCTGTCATTAACCAAACACAGTCTGTTGTTCCCTGGGACACCATCCAACTCCCTCTCTAATGTCATTAACCAAACACAGTCTGTTGTTCCCTGGGACACCATCCAACTCCCTCTAATGTCATTAACCAAACACAGTCTGTTGTTCCCTGGGACACCATCCAACTCCCTCTCTAATATCATTAACCAAACACAGTCTGTTGTTCCTGGGACACCATCCAACTCCCTCTCTGTCATTAACCAAACACAGTCTGTTGTTCCCTGGGACACCATCCAACTCCCTCTCTGTCATTAACCAAACACAGTCTGTTGTTCCCTGGGACACCATCCAACTCCTCTCTAATGTCATTAACCAAACACAGTCTGTTGTTCCCTGGGACACCATCCAACTCCCTCTCTAATGTCATTAACCAAACACAGTCTGTTGTTCCCTGGGACACCATCCAACTCCCTCTCTGTCATTAACCAAACACAGTCTGTTGTTCCCTGGGACACCATCCAACTCCCTCTCTGTCATTAACCAAACACAGTCTGTTGTTCCCTGGGACACCATCCAACTCCCTCTCTGTCATTAACCAAACACAGTCTGTTGTTCCCTGGGACACCATCCAACTCCCTCTCTGTCATTAACCAAACACAGTCTGTTGTTCCTGGGACACCATCCAACTCCCTCTCTAATGTCATTAACCAAACACAGTCTGTTGTTCCCTGGGACACCATCCAACTCCCTCTCTGTCATTAACCAAACACAGTCTGTTGTTCCCTGGGACACCATCCAACTCCCTCTCTGTCATTAACCAAACACAGTCTGTTGTTCCCTGGGACACCATCCAACTCCCTCTCTAATGTCATTAACCAAACACAGTCTGTTGTTCCTGGGACACCATCCAACTCCCTCTCTAATATCATTAACCAAACACAGTCTGTTGTTCCCTGGGACACCATCCAACTCCCTCTCTGTCATTAACCAAACACAGTCTGTTGTTCCTGGGACACCATCCAACTCCCTCTCTAATGTCATTAACCAAACACAGTCTGTTGTTCCCTGGGACACCATCCAACTCCCTCTCTGTCATTAACCAAACACAGTCTGTTGTTCCTGGGACACCATCCAACTCCTCTCTAATGTCATTAACCAAACACAGTCTGTTGTTCCCTGGGACACCATCCAACTCCCTCTCTAATGTCATTAACCAAACACAGTCTGTTGTTCCCTGGGACACCATCCAACTCCCTCTCTAATGTCATTAACCAAACACAGTCTGTTGTTCCCTGGGACACCATCCAACTCCCTCTCTGTCATTAACCAAACACAGTCTGTTGTTCCCTGGGACACCATCCAACTCCCTCTAATGTCATTAACCAAACACAGTCTGTTGTTCCCTGGGACACCATCCAACTCCCTCTCTGTCATTAACCAAACACAGTCTGTTGTTCCCTGGGACACCATCCAACTCCCTCTCTGTCATTAACCAAACACAGTCTGTTGTTCCCTGGGACACCATCCAACTCCCTCTCTAATGTCATTAACCAAACACAGTCTGTTGTTCCCTGGGACACCATCCAACTCCCTCTCTAATGTCATTAACCAAACACAGTCTGTTGTTCCCTGGGACACCATCCAACTCCCTCTCTGTCATTAACCAAACACAGTCTGTTGTTCCCTGGGACACCATCCAACTCCCTCTCTGTCATTAACCAAACACAGTCTGTTGTTCCCTGGGACACCATCCAACTCCCTCTCTGTCATTAACCAAACACAGTCTGTTGTTCCTGGGACACCATCCAACTCCCTCTCTGTCATTAACCAAACACAGTCTGTTGTTCCCTGGGACACCATCCAACTCCCTCTCTAATGTCATTAACCAAACACAGTCTGTTGTTCCCTGGGACACCATCCAACTCCCTCTCTGTCATTAACCAAACACAGTCTGTTGTTCCCTGGGACACCATCCAACTCCCTCTCTGTCATTAACCAAACACAGTCTGTTGTTCCCTGGGACACCATCCAACTCCCTCTCTGTCATTAACCAAACACAGTCTGTTGTTCCCTGGGACACCATCCAACTCCCTCTCTAATGTCATTAACCAAACACAGTCTGTTGTTCCCTGGGACACCATCCAACTCCCTCTCTAATATCATTAACCAAACATAGTCTGCTGTTCCCTGGGACACCATCCAACTCCCTCTCTAATATCATTAACCAAACACAGTCTGTTGTTCCCTGGGACACCATCCAACTCCCTCTCTGTCATTAACCAAACACAGTCTGTTGTTCCCTGGGACACCATCCAACTCCCTCTCTGTCATTAACCAAACACAGTCTGTTGTTCCCTGGGACACCATCCAACTCCCTCTCTAATGTCATTAACCAAACACAGTCTGTTGTTCCCTGGGACACCATCCAACTCCCTCTCTAATGTCATTAACCAAACACAGTCTGTTGTTCCTGGGACACCATCCAACTCCCTCTCTGTCATTAACCAAACACAGTCTGTTGTTCCCTGGGACACCATCCAACTCCCTCTCTAATGTCATTAACCAAACACAGTCTGTTGTTCCCTGGGACACCATCCAACTCCCTCTCTGTCATTAACCAAACACAGTCTGTTGTTCCCTGGGACACCATCCAACTCCCTCTCTGTCATTAACCAAACACAGTCTGTTGTTCCCTGGGACACCATCCAACTCCCTCTCTGTCATTAACCAAACACAGTCTGTTGTTCCCTGGGACACCATCCAACTCCCTCTCTAATGTCATTAACCAAACACAGTCTGTTGTTCCCTGGGACACCATCCAACTCCCTCTCTGTCATTAACCAAACACAGTCTGTTGTTCCCTGGGACACCATCCAACTCCCTCTCTAATGTCATTAACCAAACACAGTCTGTTGTTCCCTGGGACACCATCCAACTCCCTCTCTGTCATTAACCAAACACAGTCTGTTGTTCCCTGGGACACCATCCAACTCCCTCTCTGTCATTAACCAAACACAGTCTGTTGTTCCCTGGGACACCATCCAACTCCCTCTCTAATGTCATTAACCAAACACAGTCTGTTGTTCCCTGGGACACCATCCAACTCCCTCTCTAATGTCATTAACCAAACACAGTCTGTTGTTCCCTGGGACACCATCCAACTCCTCTCTGTCATTAACCAAACACAGTCTGTTGTTCCCTGGGACACCATCCAACTCCCTCTCTAATGTCATTAACCAAACACAGTCTGTTGTTCCCTGGGACACCATCCAACTCCCTCTCTGTCATTAACCAAACACAGTCTGTTGTTCCCTGGGACACCATCCAACTCCCTCTCTAATGTCATTAACCAAACACAGTCTGTTGTTCCCTGGGACACCATCCAACTCCCTCTCTAATGTCATTAACCAAACACAGTCTGTTGTTCCCTGGGACACCATCCAACTCCCTCTCTAATGTCATTAACCAAACACAGTCTGTTGTTCCCTGGGACACCATCCAACTCCCTCTCTGTCATTAACCAAACACAGTCTGTTGTTCCCTGGGACACCATCCAACTCCTCTCTGTCATTAACCAAACACAGTCTGTTGTTCCTGGGACACCATCCAACTCCCTCTCTAATGTCATTAACCAAACACAGTCTGTTGTTCCCTGGGACACCATCCAACTCCCTCTCTAATGTCATTAACCAAACACAGTCTGTTGTTCCCTGGGACACCATCCAACTCCTCTCTGTCATTAACCAAACACAGTCTGTTGTTCCCTGGGACACCATCCAACTCCCTCTCTAATGTCATTAACCAAACACAGTCTGTTGTTCCCTGGGACACCATCCAACTCCTCTCTGTCATTAACCAAACACAGTCTGTTGTTCCTGGGACACCATCCAACTCCCTCTCTGTCATTAACCAAACACAGTCTGTTGTTCCCTGGGACACCATCCAACTCCCTCTCTGTCATTAACCAAACACAGTCTGTTGTTCCCTGGGACACCATCCAACTCCCTCTCTAATGTCATTAACCAAACACAGTCTGTTGTTCCCTGGGACACCATCCAACTCCCCTCTCTGTCATTAACCAAACACAGTCTGTTGTTCCCTGGGACACCATCCAACCTCCTCTCTAATGTCATTAACCAAACACAGTCTGTTGTTCCCTGGGACACCATCCAACTCCCTCTCTGTCATTAACCAAACACAGTCTGTTGTTCCCTGGGACACCATCCAACTCCCTCTCTGTCATTAACCAAACACAGTCTGTTGTTCCCTGGGACACCATCCAACTCCCTCTCTAATGTCATTAACCAAACACAGTCTGTTGTTCCCTGGGACACCATCCAACTCCCTCTCTGTCATTAACCAAACACAGTCTGTTGTTCCCTGGGACACCATCCAACTCCCTCTCTGTCATTAACCAAACACAGTCTGTTGTTCCCTGGGACACCATCCAACTCCCTCTCTGTCATTAACCAAACACAGTCTGTTGTTCCCTGGGACACCATCCAACTCCCTCTCTAATGTCATTAACCAAACACAGTCTGTTGTTCCCTGGGACACCATCCAACTCCCTCTCTGTCATTAACCAAACACAGTCTGTTGTTCCCTGGGACACCATCCAACTCCCTCTCTAATGTCATTAACCAAACACAGTCTGTTGTTCCCTGGGACACCATCCAACTCCCTCTCTGTCATTAACCAAACACAGTCTGTTGTTCCCTGGGACACCATCCAACTCCCTCTCTGTCATTAACCAAACACAGTCTGTTGTTCCTGGGACACCATCCAACTCCCTCTCTAATGTCATTAACCAAACACAGTCTGTTGTTCCCTGGGACACCATCCAACTCCCTCTCTGTCATTAACCAAACACAGTCTGTTGTTCCCTGGGACACCATCCAACTCCCTCTCTAATGTCATTAACCAAACACAGTCTGTTGTTCCTGGGACACCATCCAACTCCCTCTCTGTCATTAACCAAACACAGTCTGTTGTTCCCTGGGACACCATCCAACTCCCTCTCTAATGTCATTAACCAAACACAGTCTGTTGTTCCCTGGGACACCATCCAACTCCCTCTCTAATGTCATTAACCAAACACAGTCTGTTGTTCCTGGGACACCATCCAACTCCCTCTCTGTCATTAACCAAACACAGTCTGTTGTTCCCTGGGACACCATCCAACTCCCTCTCTAATGTCATTAACCAAACACAGTCTGTTGTTCCCTGGGACACCATCCAACTCCCTCTCTGTCATTAACCAAACACAGTCTGTTGTTCCCTGGGACACCATCCAACTCCCTCTCTAATGTCATTAACCAAACACAGTCTGTTGTTCCCTGGGACACCATCCAACTCCCTCTCTGTCATTAACCAAACACAGTCTGTTGTTCCCTGGGACACCATCCAACTCCCCTCTAATGTCATTAACCAAACACAGTCTGTTGTTCCTGGGACACCATCCAACTCCCTCTCTAATGTCATTAACCAAACACAGTCTGTTGTTCCCTGGGACACCATCCAACTCCCTCTCTGTCATTAACCAAACACAGTCTGTTGTTCCCTGGGACACCATCCAACTCCTCTCTAATGTCATTAACCAAACACAGTCTGTTGTTCCCTGGGACACCATCCAACTCCCCTCTCTGTCATTAACCAAACACAGTCTGTTGTTCCCTGGGACACCATCCAACTCCCTCTCTGTCATTAACCAAACACAGTCTGTTGTTCCCTGGGACACCATCCAACTCCCTCTCTAATGTCATTAACCAAACACAGTCTGTTGTTCCCTGGGACACCATCCAACTCCCTCTCTGTCATTAACCAAACACAGTCTGTTGTTCCCTGGGACACCATCCAACTCCCTCTCTAATGTCATTAACCAAACACAGTCTGTTGTTCCCTGGGACACCATCCAACTCCCTCTCTGTCATTAACCAAACACAGTCTGTTGTTCCCTGGGACACCATCCAACTCCCTCTCTGTCATTAACCAAACACAGTCTGTTGTTCCCTGGGACACCATCCAACTCCCTCTCTAATGTCATTAACAAACACAGTCTGTTGTTCCCTGGGACACCATCCAACTCCCTCTCTGTCATTAACCAAACACAGTCTGTTGTTCCCTGGGACACCATCCAACTCCCTCTCTGTCATTAACCAAACACAGTCTGTTGTTCCTGGGACACCATCCAACTCCCTCTCTAATGTCATTAACCAAACACAGTCTGTTGTTCCCTGGGACACCATCCAACTCCCTCTCTGTCATTAACCAAACACAGTCTGTTGTTCCTGGGACACCATCCAACTCCTCTCTAATGTCATTAACCAAACACAGTCTGTTGTTCCCTGGGACACCATCCAACTCCCTCTAATGTCATTAACCAAACACAGTCTGTTGTTCCCTGGGACACCATCCAACTCCCTCTCTAATGTCATTAACCAAACACAGTCTGTTGTTCCCTGGGACACCATCCAACTCCCTCTCTGTCATTAACCAAACACAGTCTGTTGTTCCCTGGGACACCATCCAACTCCCTCTCTGTCATTAACCAAACACAGTCTGTTGTTCCCTGGGACACCATCCAACTCCCTCTCTAATGTCATTAACCAAACACAGTCTGTTGTTCCCTGGGACACCATCCAACTCCCTCTCTGTCATTAACCAAACACAGTCTGTTGTTCCCTGGGACACCATCCAACTCCCTCTCTGTCATTAACCAAACACAGTCTGTTGTTCCCTGGGACACCATCCAACTCCCTCTCTGTCATTAACCAAACACAGTCTGTTGTTCCCTGGGACACCATCCAACTCCCTCTCTGTCATTAACCAAACACAGTCTGTTGTTCCCTGGGACACCATCCAACTCCCTCTCTAATGTCATTAACCAAACACAGTCTGTTGTTCCCTGGGACACCATCCAACTCCCTCTCTGTCATTAACCAAACACAGTCTGTTGTTCCCTGGGACACCATCCAACTCCCTCTCTAATGTCATTAACCAAACACAGTCTGTTGTTCCCTGGGACACCATCCAACTCCCCTCTCTGTCATTAACCAAACACAGTCTGTTGTTCCCTGGGACACCATCCAACTCCCTCTCTGTCATTAACCAAACACAGTCTGTTGTTCCCTGGGACACCATCCAACTCCCTCTCTAATGTCATTAACCAAACACAGTCTGTTGTTCCCTGGGACACCATCCAACTCCCTCTCTGTCATTAACCAAACACAGTCTGTTGTTCCCTGGGACACCATCCAACTCCCTCTAATGTCATTAACCAAACACAGTCTGTTGTTCCCTGGGACACCATCCAACTCCCTCTCTGTCATTAACCAAACACAGTCTGTTGTTCCCTGGGACACCATCCAACTCCCTCTCTAATGTCATTAACCAAACACAGTCTGTTGTTCCCTGGGACACCATCCAACTCCCTCTCTAATGTCATTAACCAAACACAGTCTGTTGTTCCCTGGGACACCATCCAACTCCCTCTCTAATGTCATTAACCAAACACAGTCTGTTGTTCCCTGGGACACCATCCAACTCCTCTCTAATGTCATTAACCAAACACAGTCTGTTGTTCCCTGGGACACCATCCAACTCCTCTCTAATGTCATTAACCAAACACAGTCTGTTGTTCCCTGGGACACCATCCAACTCCTCTCTAATGTCATTAACCAAACACAGTCTGTTGTTCCCTGGGACACCATCCAACTCCCTCTAATGTCATTAACCAAACACAGTCTGTTGTTCCCTGGGACACCATCAACTCCCTCTCTGTCATTAACCAAACACAGTCTGTTGTTCCCTGGGACACCATCCAACTCCCTCTCTAATGTCATTAACCAAACACAGTCTGTTGTTCCTGGGACACCATCCAACTCCCTCTCTGTCATTAACCAAACACAGTCTGTTGTTCCCTGGGACACCATCCAACTCCCTCTCTAATGTCATTAACCAAACACAGTCTGTTGTTCCCTGGGACACCATCCAACTCCCTCTCTGTCATTAACCAAACACAGTCTGTTGTTCCCTGGGACACCATCCAACTCCTCTCTAATGTCATTAACCAAACACAGTCTGTTGTTCCCTGGGACACCATCCAACTCCCTCTCTGTCATTAACCAAACACAGTCTGTTGTTCCTGGGACACCATCCAACTCCCTCTCTAATGTCATTAACCAAACACAGTCTGTTGTTCCCTGGGACACCATCCAACTCCTCTCTGTCATTAACCAAACACAGTCTGTTGTTCCCTGGGACACCATCCAACTCCCTCTAATGTCATTAACCAAACACAGTCTGTTGTTCCCTGGGACACCATCCAACTCCCTCTCTGTCATTAACCAAACACAGTCTGTTGTTCCCTGGGACACCATCCAACTCCCTCTCTGTCATTAACCAAACACAGTCTGTTGTTCCCTGGGACACCATCCAACTCCCTCTCTAATGTCATTAACCAAACACAGTCTGTTGTTCCCTGGGACACCATCCAACTCCCTCTCTGTCATTAACCAAACACAGTCTGTTGTTCCCTGGGACACCATCCAACTCCCTCTCTGTCATTAACCAAACACAGTCTGTTGTTCCCTGGGACACCATCCAACTCCCTCTCTAATGTCATTAACCAAACACAGTCTGTTGTTCCCTGGGACACCATCCAACTCCCTCTCTGTCATTAACCAAACACAGTCTGTTGTTCCCTGGGACACCATCCAACTCCCTCTCTAATGTCATTAACCAAACACAGTCTGTTGTTCCTGGGACACCATCCAACTCCCTCTCTAATGTCATTAACCAAACACAGTCTGTTGTTCCCTGGGACACCATCCAACTCCCTCTCTGTCATTAACCAAACACAGTCTGTTGTTCCCTGGGACACCATCCAACTCCCTCTCTGTCATTAACCAAACACAGTCTGTTGTTCCCTGGGACACCATCCAACTCCCTCTCTGTCATTAACCAAACACAGTCTGTTGTTCCCTGGGACACCATCCAACTCCCTCTCTGTCATTAACCAAACACAGTCTGTTGTTCCCTGGGACACCATCCAACTCCCTCTCTAATATCATTAACCAAACACAGTCTGTTGTTCCCTGGGACACCATCCAACTCCCTCTCTGTCATTAACCAAACACAGTCTGTTGTTCTGGGACACCATCCAACTCCCTCTCATTAACCAAACACAGTCTGTTGTTCCCTGGGACACCATCCAACTCCCTCTCTAATGTCATTAACCAAACACAGTCTGTTGTTCCCTGGGACACCATCCAACTCCCTCTCTAATGTCATTAACCAAACACAGTCTGTTGTTCCCTGGGACACCATCCAACTCCCTCTCTGTCATTAACCAAACACAGTCTGTTGTTCCCTGGGACACCATCCAACTCCCTCTCTGTCATTAACCAAACACAGTCTGTTGTTCCCTGGGACACCATCCAACTCCCTCTCTGTCATTAACCAAACACAGTCTGTTGTTCCCTGGGACACCATCCAACTCCCTCTCTAATGTCATTAACCAAACACAGTCTGTTGTTCCCTGGGACACCATCCAACTCCCTCTCTAATATCATTAACCAAACACAGTCTGTTGTTCCCTGGGACACCATCCAACTCCCTCTCTGTCATTAACCAAACACAGTCTGTTGTTCCCTGGGACACCATCCAACTCCCTCTCTGTCATTAACCAAACACAGTCTGTTGTTCCCTGGGACACCATCCAACTCCCTCTCTGTCATTAACCAAACACAGTCTGTTGTTCCCTGGGACACCATCCAACTCCCTCTCTAATGTCATTAACCAAACACAGTCTGTTGTTCCCTGGGACACCATCCAACTCCCTCTCTGTCATTAACCAAACACAGTCTGTTGTTCCCTGGGACACCATCCAACTCCCCTCTAATGTCATTAACCAAACACAGTCTGTTGTTCCCTGGGACACCATCCAACTCCCTCTCTGTCATTAACCAAACACAGTCTGTTGTTCCCTGGGACACCATCCAACTCCCTCTAATGTCATTAACCAAACACAGTCTGTTGTTCCCTGGGACACCATCCAACTCCCTCTAATGTCATTAACCAAACACAGTCTGTTGTTCCCTGGGACACCATCCAACTCCCTCTCTGTCATTAACCAAACACAGTCTGTTGTTCCCTGGGACACCATCCAACTCCCTCTCTAATGTCATTAACCAAACACAGTCTGTTGTTCCTGGGACACCATCCAACTCCCTCTCTAATGTCATTAACCAAACACAGTCTGTTGTTCCCTGGGACACCATCCAACTCCCTCTCTGTCATTAACCAAACACAGTCTGTTGTTCCCTGGGACACCATCCAACTCCCTCTCTGTCATTAACCAAACACAGTCTGTTGTTCCCTGGGACACCATCCAACTCCCTCTCTGTCATTAACCAAACACAGTCTGTTGTTCCCTGGGACACCATCCAACTCCCTCTCTAATGTCATTAACCAAACACAGTCTGTTGTTCCTGGGACACCATCCAACTCCCTCTCTAATGTCATTAACCAAACACAGTCTGTTGTTCCTGGGACACCATCCAACTCCCTCTCTGTCATTAACCAAACACAGTCTGTTGTTCCCTGGGACACCATCCAACTCCCTCTCTGTCATTATTAAACACAACACTGGGTCCATTGTTCCTGGGACAAACACAGTCTGTTGTTCCAACTCCCTCTCTGTCATTAACCAAACACAGTCTGTTGTTCCCTGGGACACCATCCAACTCCCTCTCTAATATCATTAACCAAACACAGTCTGTTGTTCCCTGGGACACCATCCAACTCCCCTCTCTGTCATTAACCAAACACAGTCTGTTGTTCCCTGGGACACCATCCAACTCCCTCTCTGTCATTAACCAAACACAGTCTGTTGTTCCCTGGGACACCATCCAACTCCCTCTCTGTCATTAACCAAACACAGTCTGTTGTTCCCTGGGACACCATCCAACTCCCTCTCTAATGTCATTAACCAAACACAGTCTGTTGTTCCCTGGGACACCATCCAACTCCCTCTCTAATGTCATTAACCAAACACAGTCTGTTGTTCCCTGGGACACCATCAACTCCTCTCTGTCATTAACCAAACACAGTCTGTTGTTCCCTGGGACACCATCCAACTCCCTCTCTGTCATTAACCAAACACAGTCTGTTGTTCCCTGGGACACCATCCAACTCCCTCTCTAATGTCATTAACCAAACACAGTCTGTTGTTCCCTGGGACACCATCCAACTCCCTCTCTAATGTCATTAACCAAACACAGTCTGTTGTTCCTGGGACACCATCCAACTCCCCTCTCTGTCATTAACCAAACACAGTCTGTTGTTCCCTGGGACACCATCCAACTCCCTCTCTGTCATTAACCAAACACAGTCTGTTGTTCCTGGGACACCATCCAACTCCCTCTCTGTCATTAACCAAACACAGTCTGTTGTTCCCTGGGACACCATCCAACTCCCTCTCTAATGTCATTAACCAAACACAGTCTGTTGTTCCCTGGGACACCATCCAACTCCCTCTCTGTCATTAACCAAACACAGTCTGTTGTTCCCTGGGACACCATCCAACTCCCTCTCTAATGTCATTAACCAAACACAGTCTGTTGTTCCCTGGGACACCATCCAACTCCCTCTCTGTCATTAACCAAACACAGTCTGTTGTTCCCTGGGACACCATCCAACTCCCTCTCTGTCATTAACCAAACACAGTCTGTTGTTCCCTGGGACACCATCCAACTCCCTCTCTAATGTCATTAACCAAACACAGTCTGTTGTTCCCTGGGACACCATCCAACTCCCTCTCTGTCATTAACCAAACACAGTCTGTTGTTCCCTGGGACACCATCCAACTCCCTCTCTAATGTCATTAACCAAACACAGTCTGTTGTTCCCTGGGACACCATCCAACTCCCTCTCTAATATCATTAACCAAACACAGTCTGTTGTTCCCTGGGACACCATCCAACTCCCTCTCTGTCATTAACCAAACACAGTCTGTTGTTCCCTGGGACACCATCCAACTCCCTCTCTAATGTCATTAACCAAACACAGTCTGTTGTTCCCTGGGACACCATCCAACTCCCTCTCTGTCATTAACCAAACACAGTCTGTTGTTCCCTGGGACACCATCCAACTCCCTCTCTAATGTCATTAACCAAACACAGTCTGTTGTTCCTGGGACACCATCCAACTCCCTCTCTAATATCATTAACCAAACACAGTCTGTTGTTCCCTGGGACACCATCCAACTCCCTCTCTGTCATTAACCAAACACAGTCTGTTGTTCCCTGGGACACCATCCAACTCCCTCTCTAATGTCATTAACCAAACACAGTCTGTTGTTCCCTGGGACACCATCCAACTCCCTCTCTGTCATTAACCAAACACAGTCTGTTGTTCCCTGGGACACCATCCAACTCCCTCTCTAATGTCATTAACCAAACACAGTCTGTTGTTCCCTGGGACACCATCCAACTCCCTCTCTGTCATTAACCAAACACAGTCTGTTGTTCCCTGGGACACCATCCAACTCCCTCTCTAATGTCATTAACCAAACACAGTCTGTTGTTCCTGGGACAACATCCAACTCCCTCTCTAATATCATTAACCAAACACAGTCTGTTGTTCCCTGGGACACCATCCAACTCCCTCTCTGTCATTAACCAAACACAGTCTGTTGTTCCCTGGGACACCATCCAACTCCCTCTCTGTCATTAACCAAACACAGTCTGTTGTTCCCTGGGACACCATCCAACTCCCTCTCTGTCATTAACCAAACACAGTCTGTTGTTCCCTGGGAAACCATCCAACTCCCTCTCTGTCATTAACCAAACACAGTCTGTTGTTCCCTGGGACACCATCCAACTCCCTCTCTAATATCATTAACCAAACACAGTCTGTTGTTCCCTGGGACACCATCCAACTCCCTCTCTGTCATTAACCAAACACAGTTTGTTGTTCCCTGGGACACCATCCAACTCCCTCTCTGTCATTAACCAAACACAGTCTGTTGTTCCCTGGGACACCATCCAACTCCCTCTCTGTCATTAACCAAACACAGTCTGTTGTTCCCTGGGACACCATCCAACTCCCTCTCTAATGTCATTAACCAAACATAGTCTGTTGTTCCCTGGGACACCATCCAACTCCCTCTCTAATATCATTAACCAAACACAGTCTGTTGTTCCCTGGGACACCATCTAACTCCCTCTCTGTCATTAACCAAACACAGTCTGTTGTTCCCTGGGACACCATCCAACTCCCTCTCTGTCATTAACCAAACACAGTCTGTTGTTCCCTGGGACACCATCCAACTCCCTCTCTAATGTCATTAACCAAACACAGTCTGTTGTTCCTGGGACACCATCCAACTCCCTCTCTAATATCATTAACCAAACACAGTCTGTTGTTCCCTGGGACACCATCCAACTCCCTCTCTGTCATTAACCAAACACAGTCTGTTGTTCCCTGGGACACCATCCAACTCCCTCTCTGTCATTAACCAAACACAGTCTGTTGTTCCCTGGGACACCATCCAACTCCCTCTCTGTCATTAACCAAACACAGTCTGTTGTTCCCTGGGAAACCATCCAACTCCCTCTCTGTCATTAACCAAACACAGTCTGTTGTTCCCTGGGACACCATCCAACTCCCTCTCTAATATCATTAACCAAACACAGTCTGTTGTTCCCTGGGACACCATCCAACTCCCTCTCTGTCATTAACCAAACACAGTTTGTTGTTCCCTGGGACACCATCCAACTCCCTCTCTGTCATTAACCAAACACAGTCTGTTGTTCCCTGGGACACCATCCAACTCCCTCTCTGTCATTAACCAAACACAGTCTGTTGTTCCCTGGGAAACCATCCAACTCCCTCTCTGTCATTAACCAAACACAGTCTGTTGTTCCCTGGGACACCATCCAACTCCCTCTCTAATGTCATTAACCAAACATAGTCTGTTGTTCCCTGGGACACCATCCAACTCCCTCTCTAATATCATTAACCAAACACAGTCTGTTGTTCCCTGGGACACCATCTAACTCCCTCTCTGTCATTAACCAAACACAGTCTGTTGTTCCCTGGGACACCATCCAACTCCCTCTCTGTCATTAACCAAACACAGTCTGTTGTTCCCTGGGACACCATCCAACTCCCTCTCTAATGTCATTAACCAAACACAGTCTGTTGTTCCCTGGGACACCATCCAACTCCCTCTCTAATGTCATCAACCAAACACAGTCTGTTGTTCCCTGGGACACCATCCAACTCCCTCTCTGTCATTAACCAAACACAGTCTGTTGTTCCCTGGGACACCATCCAACTCCCTTTTTAATGTCATTAACCAAACACAGTCTGTTGTTCCCTGGGACACCATCCAACTCCCTCTTTAATGTCATTAACCAAACACAGTCTGCTGTTCCCTGGGACACCATCAGCTTTCAATGACAATATCCCTGAACACGATGATGACAGGGGATCTTGTTTGGTACCCTACACAGGGCAATATCCCCAATCACTGCCCTGGGGCATTGGGATCTTGGGAAAGAATGCTTCTTACTGGCCCTCTAGCAGGAATAAATCTAGATATGTGGTAGGACAGTAGGCAAAGAAATCTAAGAACCACCTAAATGTCACCTCCAGCAGACAGCCACCTCCAGCAGACAGTCACCTCCAGCAGACAGTCACCTCCAGCAGACAGCCACCTCCAGCAGACAGCCACCTCCAGCAGACAGTCACCTCCAGCAGACAGTCACCTCCAGCAGACGGCCACCTCCAGCAGACAGCCACCTCCAGCAGACAGCCACCTCCAGAAGATAGCCACATATATCCAGAAGCATGCCTGACCAAATCAGTAATGTGTTTCAACATACAAGACCGTATTACCTCTTAAAATGCCATCATTTTCCAAAATGGACAACCACTGTTACACCTCACTGCATATCTTTCTCTTGTTTTAGGAGCCTGTGTATCATTGGTTTATGATAATTTGCTATAATTGAGGTCCCCCTCCCAGCCCAGATTGGGATGGTGTTAGGGCAACATTTTCATGGTGTAAAAGTCTTAATGTCTTAAATGCAAAATTGACATTGAATCTTATTGTAATCTGACAGCGTTATTTAATTTGAAAATGTTCTTTAACAGTTTCTATTATTACGAATAAACCATCTAAGCATTGCTCAATTGACTAAACTCTTGTTAAATTATAATCTCTATATAAAGCGCTTTGTTGAAGAAAAGTTTCAAATTAAATCACTCTGCCAGATTACAATGAGGTTTATGGTAAATGTTGTTCAGGGTTACAATATAATATAATCACTCTGCCAGATTACAACGAGGTTTATGGTAAATATTGTTTAGGGTTACAATATAATAGATCCACTCTGCCAGATTACAATGAGGTTTACGGTAAATGTTGTTTAGGGTTACAAGATAATAGATTCACTCTGCCAGATTACAACGAGGTTTATGGTAAATGTTGTTTAGGGTTACAATATAATAGATTCACTCTGCCAGATTACAATGAGGTTTACGGTAAATGTTGTTTAGGGTTACAATATAATAGATTCACTCTGCCAGATTACAATGAGGTTTACGGTAAATGTTGTTTAGGGTTACAATATAATATAATTTTCCCAGGAATGCTCCACTAGTCTCATGACTCTCCACTTTAGCCAGAGATATGTTCTGTTTGGAATACAATAGAACAACATAGAAAACAATAGAATAGAATCAAATAGAATCTTCCCTGGAACTATTTTATAAAAAAAAAAAAATTTTATATTTCCCCTTTATTTAACCAGGTAGGCTAGTTGAGAACAAGTTCTCATTTACAACTGACCTGGCCAAGATAAAGCAAAGCAGTTCGACACATACAACAACACAGAGTTACACATGGAGTAAAACAAACATACAGTCAATAACACAATAGCTAAAGTCTATAAAGAGTGTGCAAATGAGGTAAGATAAGGGAGGTAAGGCAATAAATAGGCCATGGTGGCGAAGTAATTACAATATAGCAATTAAACACTGGAGTGATAGATGTGCAGAATATGGATGTGCAAGTAGAGACACTGGGGTGCAAAGGAGCAAAACATAAATAACAGTATGGGGATGAGGTAGTTGGATGGGTAATTTACAGATGGGCTATGTAGAGGTGCAGTGATCTGTGAGCTGCTCTGACAATTGGTGCTTAAAGCTAGTGAGGGAGATATGAGTCTCCAGCTTCAGAGATTTTTTGCAATTTGTTCCAGTCATTGGCAGCAGAGAACTGGAAGGAAAGGCGGCCAAATGAGGAATTGGCTTTGGGGGTAACCAGTGAAACATACTTGCTGGAGCGCGTGCTACGGTTGGGTGCTGTTATGGTGACCAGTGAGCTGAGATAAGGCGGGGCTTTACCTAGCAAAGACTTATAGATGACCTGGAGCCAGTGGGTTTGGCGACGAATATGAAGCGAGGGCCAGCCAACGAGAGCATACAGGTCACAGTGGTGGGTAGTATATGGGGCTTTGGTGACAAAACGGATGGCACTGTGATAGACTGCATCCAATTTGTTGAGTAGAGTGTTGGAGGCTATTTTGTAAATGACATCGCCGAAGTTGAGGATCGGTAGAATAGTCAGTTTTACGAGGGTATGTTTGGCAGCATAAGTGAAGGACGCTTTGTTGCGAAATAGGAAGTCAATTCTAGATTTAATTTTGGATTGGAGATGATTAATGTGAGTGTGGAAGGAGAGTTTACAGTCTAACCAGACACCTAGGTATTTGTAGTTGTCCACATATTCTAAGTCGGAGCCATCCAGAGTAGTGATGCTGGACAGGCGGGCAGGTGATGGCAGCGATCGGTTGAAGAGTATGCATTTAGTTTTACTTGCATTTAAGAGCAGTTGGATGTCACGGAAGGAGAGTTGTATGGCATTGAAGCTCGTCTGGAGGTTCGTTAACACATTGTCCAAAAAAGGTCCAGATCTATACAGAATGGTGTCGTCTGTGTAGAGGTGGATCAGAGACTCACCAGCAGGAAGAGCAAAATCATTGATGTATGCAGAGAAGAGAATCGGCCCGAGAATTGAACCCTGTGGCACCCCCATAGAGACTGCCAGAGGTCCGGACAACAGGCCCTCCGATTTGACACACTGAACTCTGTCTGCGAAGTAGTTGGTGAACCAGGCGAGGCAGTCATTTGAGAAACCAAGACAGTTGAGTCTGCCGATAAGAATGTTGTGATTGACAGAGTCGAAAGCTTTGGCCAGATCGATGAATAAAGCTACACAGTGCTGTCTTTTATCGATGGCGGTTATGATATCGTTTAGGACCTTGAGCGTGGCTGAGGTGCACCCATGACCAGCTCTGAAACCAGATTGCAAAGCAGAGAGGATACGGTGGGATTCGAAATGGTCGGTAATCTGTTTTTTGACTTGGCTTTCGAAGAGCTTAGAAAGGCAGGGTAGGATGGATATAAGTCTGTAGCAGTTTGGGTCTAGAGTGTCTCCCCCTTTGAAGAGGGAATCTCAGACGATACGAAAGAGAGGTTGAATAGGCTAGTAATAGGGTTTGCAACAATTTCTGCAGATAATTTTAGAAAGAGAGGGTCCAGATTGTCTAGCCCGGCTGATTTGTAGGGGTCCAAAATTAGCAGTTCTTTCAGAACATCAGCTGACTGGATTTGGGTGAAGGAGAAATGGGGGAGGCTTGGGCAAGATGCTGTGGGGGGTGCAGGGCTGTTGACAGGGGTAGGGGTAGCCAGGCGGAAAGCAACGAGAACTATCGACCACACTCTCTACTCTCTACTCCAGTCAGCAATACGTTAGGTTCTGTTCAGTGTCGACTGGTTCAGTCAGTGAAATACTAGGTTCTGTTCAGTGTGGACTGGTTCAGTCAGCTAGGTTCTGTTCAGTGTGGACTGGTTCAGTCAGTGAAATACTAGGTTCTGTTCAGTGTGGACTGGTCCTGTCAGCTAGGTTCTGTTCAGTGTAGACTGGTTCAGTCAGTGATATACTAGGTTCTGTTCAGTGTGGACTGGTCCAGTCAGCTAGGTTCTGTTCAGTGTGGACTGGTCCAGTCAGCTAGGTTCTGTTCAGTGTGGACTGGTTCAGTCAGTGATATACTAGGTTCTGTTCAGTGTGGACTGGTCCAGTCAGCTAGGTTCTGTTCAGTGTGGACTGGTTCAGTCAGTGATATACTAGGTTCTGTTCAGTGTAGACTGGTCCAGTCAGCTAGGTTCTGTTCAGTGTGGACTGGTTCAGTCAGTGATATACTAGGTTCTGTTCAGTGTAGACTGGTCCAGTCAGCTAGGTTCTGTTCAGTGTGGACTGGTCCAGTCAGCTAGGCTCTGTTCAGTGTGGACTGGTTCAGTCAGTGATATACTAGGTTCTGTTCAGTGTGGACTGGTCCAGTCAGCTAGGTTCTGTTCAGTGTGGACTGGTCCAGTCAGCTAGGTTCTGTTCAGTGTGGACTGGTTCAGTCAGTGATATACTAGGTTCTGTTCAGTGTGGACTGGTTCAGTCAGCTAGGTTCTGTTCAGTGTGGACTGGTCCAGTCAGCTAGGTTCTGTTCAGTGTGGACTGGTTCAGTCAGTGATATACTAGGTTCTGTTCAATGTGGACTGGTCCAGTCAGCTAGGTTCTGTTCAGTGTGGACTGGTCCAGTCAGCTAGGTTCTGTTCAGTGTGGACTGGTTCAGTCAGTGATATACTAGGTTCTGTTCAGTGTAGACTTGTCCAGTCAGCTAGGTTCTGTTCAGTGTGGACTGGTTCAGTCAGCTAGGTTCTGTTCAGTGTGGACTGGTCCAGTCAGCTAGGTTCTGTTCAGTGTGGAC
The DNA here is from genome assembly GCF_034236695.1 of Oncorhynchus nerka. Classification (NCBI taxonomy): domain Eukaryota; kingdom Metazoa; phylum Chordata; class Actinopteri; order Salmoniformes; family Salmonidae; genus Oncorhynchus; species Oncorhynchus nerka. The sequence goes on along the minus strand of NC_088397.1, from coordinate 95,865,311 downwards.
TGGTTCAGTCAGCTAGGTTCTGTTCAGTGTGGACTGGTCTAGTCAGCTAGGTTCTGTTCAGTGTGGACTGGTCCAGTCAGCTAGGTTCTGTTCAGTGTCGACTGGTTCAGTCAGTGAAATACTAGGTTCTGTTCAGTGTGGACTGGTTCAGTCAGCTAGGTTCTGTTCAGTGTGGACTGGTTCAGTCAGTGAAATACTAGGTTCTGTTCAGTGTGGACTGGTCCTGTCAGCTAGGTTCTGTTCAGTGTAGACTGGTTCAGTCAGTGATATACTAGGTTCTGTTCAGTGTGGACTGGTCCAGTCAGCTAGGTTCTGTTCAGTGTGGACTGGTCCAGTCAGCTAGGTTCTGTTCAGTGTGGACTGGTTCAGTCAGTGATATACTAGGTTCTGTTCAGTGTGGACTGGTCCAGTCAGCTAGGTTCTGTTCAGTGTCGACTGGTTCAGTCAGTGATATACTAGGTTCTGTTCAGTGTAGACTGGTCCAGTCAGCTAGGTTCTGTTCAGTGTGGACTGGTTCAGTCAGTGATATACTAGGTTCTGTTCAGTGTAGACTGGTCCAGTCAGCTAGGTTCTGTTCAGTGTGGACTGGTCCAGTCAGCTAGGCTCTGTTCAGTGTGGACTGGTTCAGTCAGTGATATACTAGGTTCTGTTCAGTGTGGACTGGTCCAGTCAGCTAGGTTCTGTTCAGTGTGGACTGGTCCAGTCAGCTAGGTTCTGTTCAGTGTGGACTGGTTCAGTCAGTGATATACTAGGTTCTGTTCAGTGTGGACTGGTTCAGTCAGCTAGGTTCTGTTCAGTGTGGACTGGTCCAGTCAGCTAGGTTCTGTTCAGTGTGGACTGGTTCAGTCAGTGATATACTAGGTTCTGTTCAATGTGGACTGGTCCAGTCAGCTAGGTTCTGTTCAGTGTGGACTGGTCCAGTCAGCTAGGTTCTGTTCAGTGTGGACTGGTTCAGTCAGTGATATACTAGGTTCTGTTCAGTGTAGACTTGTCCAGTCAGCTAGGTTCTGTTCAGTGTGGACTGGTTCAGTCAGCTAGGTTCTGTTCAGTGTGGACTGGTCCAGTCAGCTAGGTTCTGTTCAGTGTGGACTGGTTCAGTCAGCTAGGTTCTGTTCAGTGTGGACTGGTCTAGTCAGCTAGGTTCTGTTCAGTGTGGACTGGTCCAGTCAGCTAGGTTCTGTTCAGTGTGGACTGGTTCAGTCAGTGATATACTAGGTTCTGTTCAGTGTGGACTGGTCCAGTCAGCTAGGTTATGTTCAGTGTGGACTGGTCCAGTCAGTGATATACTAGGTTCTGTTCAGTGTGGACTGGTCCAGTCAGCTAGGTTCTGTTCAGTGTGGACTGGTTCAGTCAGTGATATACTAGGTTCTGTTTAGTGTGGACTGGTCCAGTCAGCTAGGTTCTGTTCAGTGTGGACTGGTTCAGTCAGTGATATACTAGGTTCTGTTCGTGTGGACTGGTCCAGTCAGTTAGGTTCTGTTCAGTGTGGACTGGTTCAGTCAGTGATATACTAGGTTCTGTTCAGTGTGGACTGGTTCAGTCAGCTAGGTTCTGTTCAGTGTAGACTGGTCCAGTCAGCTAGGTTCTGTTCAGTATGGACTGGTCCAGTCAGCTAGGTTCTGTTCAGTGTGGACTGGTCCAGTCAGTGATATACTAGGTTCTGTTCAGTGTGGACTGGTTCAGTCAGCTAGGTTCTGTTCAGTATGGACTGGTCCAGTCAGCTAGGTTCTGTTCAGTGTGGAGGTTCAGGTTCTGTTCTGGTTCAGTCAGTGATATACTAGGTTCTGTTCAGTGTGGACTGGTCCAGTCAGCTAGGTTCTGTTCAGTGTGGACTGGTCCAGTCAGCTAGGTTCTGTTCAGTATGGACTGGTTCAGTCAGTGATATACTAGGTTCTGTTCAGTGTAGACTGGTCCAGTCAGCTAGGTTCTGTTCAGTGTGGACTGGTCCAGTCAGCTAGGTTCTGTTCAGTGTGGACTGGTTCAGTCAGCTAGGTTCTGTTCAGTGTGGACTGGTCCAGTCAGCTAGGTTCTGTTCAGTGTGGACTGGTCCAGTCAGCTAGGTTCTGTTCAGTGTGGACTGGTTCAGTCAGTGATATACTAGGTTCTGTTCAGTGTGGACTGGTCCAGTCAGCTAGGTTCTGTTCAGTGTGGACTGGTCCAGTCAGCTAGGTTCTGTTCAGTGTGGACTGGTTCAGTCAGTGATATACTAGGTTCTGTTCAGTGTGGACTGGTCCAGTCAGCTAGGTTCTGTTCAGTGTAGACTGGTCCAGTCAGCTAGGTTCTGTTCAGTGTGGACTGGTTCAGTCAGTGATATACTAGGTTCTGTTCAGTGTGGACTGGTCCAGTCAGCTAGGTTCTGTTCAGTGTGGACTGGTCCTGTCAGCTAGGTTCTGTTCAGTGTGGACTGGTTCAGTCAGTGATATACTAGGTTATGTTCAGTGTGGACTGGTCCAGTCAGCTAGGTTCTGTTCAGTGTGGACTGGTTCAGTCAGTGATATACTAGGTTCTGTTCAGTGTGGACTGGTCCAGTCAGCTAGGTTCTGTTCAGTGTTGACTGGTTCAGTCAGCTAGGTTCTGTTCAGTGTGGACTGGTCCAGTCAGCTAGGTTCTGTTCAGTGTGGACTGGTTCAGTCAGCTAGGTTCTGTTCAGTGTGGACTGGTCTAGTCAGCTAGGTTCTGTTCAGTGTGGACTGGTCCAGTCAGCTAGGTTCTGTTCAGTGTGGACTGGTTCAGTCAGTGATATACTAGGTTCTGTTCAGTGTGGACTGGTCCAGTCAGCTAGGTTATGTTCAGTGTGGACTGGTCCAGTCAGTGATATACTAGGTTCTGTTCAGTGTGGACTGGTCCAGTCAGCTAGGTTCTGTTCAGTGTGGACTGGTTCAGTCAGTGATATACTAGGTTCTGTTTAGTGTGGACTGGTCCAGTCAGCTAGGTTCTGTTCAGTGTGGACTGGTTCAGTCAGTGATATACTAGGTTCTGTTCAGTGTGGACTGGTCCAGTCAGCTAGGTTCTGTTCAGTGTGGACTGGTTCAGTCAGTGATATACTAGGTTCTGTTCAGTGTGGACTGGTTCAGTCAGCTAGGTTCTGTTCAGTGTAGACTGGTCCAGTCAGCTAGGTTCTGTTCAGTATGGACTGGTCCAGTCAGCTAGGTTCTGTTCAGTGTGGACTGGTCCAGTCAGTGATATACTAGGTTCTGTTCAGTGTGGACTGGTCCAGTCAGCTAGGTTCTGTTCAGTGTGGACTGGTTCAGTCAGTGATATACTAGGTTCTGTTCAGTGTGGACTGGTTCAGTCAGCTAGGTTCTGTTCAGTATGGACTGGTCCAGTCAGCTAGGTTCTGTTCAGTGTGGACTGGTCCAGTCAGCTAGGTTCTGTTCAGTGTGGACTGGTTCAGTCAGTGATATACTAGGTTCTGTTCAGTGTGGACTGGTCCAGTCAGCTAGGTTCTGTTCAGTGTGGACTGGTCCAGTCAGCTAGGTTCTGTTCAGTGTGGACTGGTCCAGTCAGCTAGGTTCTGTTCAGTGTGGACTGGTTCAGTCAGTGATATACTAGGTTCTGTTCAATGTGGACTGGTCCAGTCAGCTAGGTTCTGTTCAGTGTGGACTGGTCCAGTCAGCTAGGTTCTGTTCAGTGTGGACTGGTTCAGTCAGTGATATACTAGGTTCTGTTCAGTGTAGACTTGTCCAGTCAGCTAGGTTCTGTTCAGTGTGGACTGGTTCAGTCAGCTAGGTTCTGTTCAGTGTGGACTGGTCCAGTCAGCTAGGTTCTGTTCAGTGTGGACTGGTTCAGTCAGCTAGGTTCTGTTCAGTGTGGACTGGTCCAGTCAGCTAGGTTCTGTTCAGTGTGGACTGGTCCAGTCAGCTAGGTTCTGTTCAGTGTGGACTGGTTCAGTCAGTGATATACTAGGTTCTGTTCAGTGTGGACTGGTCCAGTCAGCTAGGTTATGTTCAGTGTGGACTGGTCCAGTCAGTGATATACTAGGTTCTGTTCAGTGTGGACTGGTCCAGTCAGCTAGGTTCTGTTCAGTGTGGACTGGTTCAGTCAGTGATATACTAGGTTCTGTTTAGTGTGGACTGGTCCAGTCAGCTAGGTTCTGTTCAGTGTGGACTGGTTCAGTCAGTGATATACTAGGTTCTGTTCGTGTGGACTGGTCCAGTCAGCTAGGTTCTGTTCAGTGTGGACTGGTTCAGTCAGTGATATACTAGGTTCTGTTCAGTGTGGACTGGTTCAGTCAGCTAGGTTCTGTTCAGTGTAGACTGGTCCAGTCAGCTAGGTTCTGTTCAGTATGGACTGGTCCAGTCAGCTAGGTTCTGTTCAGTGTGGACTGGTCCAGTCAGTGATATACTAGGTTCTGTTCAGTGTGGACTGGTTCAGTCAGCTAGGTTCTGTTCAGTATGGACTGGTCCAGTCAGCTAGGTTCTGTTCAGTGTGGACTGGTTCAGTCAGTGATATACTAGGTTCTGTTCAGTGTGGACTGGTCCAGTCAGCTAGGTTCTGTTCAGTGTGGACTGGTCCAGTCAGCTAGGTTCTGTTCAGTGTGGACTGGTTCAGTCAGTGATATACTAGGTTCTGTTCAGTGTAGACTGGTCCAGTCAGCTAGGTTCTGTTCAGTGTGGACTGGTTCAGTCAGCTAGGTTCTGTTCAGTGTGGACTGGTCCAGTCAGCTAGGTTCTGTTCAGTATGGACTGGTTCAGTCAGTGATATACTAGGTTCTGTTCAGTGTAGACTGGTCCAGTCAGCTAGGTTCTGTTCAGTGTGGACTGGTCCAGTCAGCTAGGTTCTGTTCAGTGTGGACTGGTTCAGTCAGCTAGGTTCTGTTCAGTGTGGACTGGTCCAGTCAGCTAGGTTCTGTTCAGTGTGGACTGGTCCAGTCAGCTAGGTTCTGTTCAGTGTGGACTGGTTCAGTCAGTGATATACTAGGTTCTGTTCAGTGTAGACTGGTCCAGTCAGCTAGGTTCTGTTCAGTGTGGACTGGTCCAGTCAGCTAGGTTCTGTTCAGTGTGGACTGGTTCAGTCAGTGATATACTAGGTTCTGTTCAGTGTGGACTGGTCCAGTCAGCTAGGTTATGTTTAGTGTGGACTGGTCCTGTCAGCTAGGTTCTGTTCAGTGTGGACTGGTTCAGTCAGTGATATACTAGGTTCTGTTCAGTGTGGACTGGTCCAGTCAGCTAGGTTCTGTTCAGTGTAGACTGGTCCAGTCAGCTAGGTTCTGTTCAGTGTGGACTGGTTCAGTCAGTGATATACTAGGTTCTGTTCAGTGTGGACTGGTCCAGTCAGCTAGGTTCTGTTCAGTGTGGACTGGTCCTGTCAGCTAGGTTCTGTTCAGTGTGGACTGGTTCAGTCAGTGATATACTAGGTTCTGTTCAGTGTGGACTGGTCCAGTCAGCTAGGTTCTGTTCAGTGTGGACTGGTTCAGTCAGTGATATACTAGGTTCTGTTCAGTGTGGACTGGTCCAGTCAGCTAGGTTCTGTTCAGTGTTGACTGGTTCAGTCAGCTAGGTTCTGTTCAGTGTGGACTGGTTCAGTCAGCTAGGTTCTGTTCAGTATGGACTGGTCCAGTCAGCTAGGTTCTGTTCAGTGTGGACTGGTCCAGTCAGCTAGGTTCTGTTCAGTGTGGACTGGTTCAGTCAGTGATATACTAGGTTCTGTTCAGTGTGGACTGGTCCAGTCAGCTAGGTTCTGTTCAGTGTGGACTGGTCCAGTCAGCTAGGTTCTGTTCAGTGTGGACTGGTTCAGTCAGTGATATACTAGGTTCTGTTCAGTGTAGACTGGTCCAGTCAGCTAGGTTCTGTTCAGTGTGGACTGGTTCAGTCAGCTAGGTTCTGTTCAGTGTGGACTGGTCCAGTCAGCTAGGTTCTGTTCAGTATGGACTGGTTCAGTCAGTGATATACTAGGTTCTGTTCAGTGTAGACTGGTCCAGTCAGCTAGGTTCTGTTCAGTGTGGACTGGTTCAGTCAGCTAGGTTCTGTTCAGTGTGGACTGGTCCAGTCAGCTAGGTTCTGTTCAGTGTGGACTGGTTCAGTCAGCTAGGTTCTGTTCAGTGTGGACTGGTCCAGTCAGCTAGGTTCTGTTCAGTGTGGACTGGTCCAGTCAGCTAGGTTCTGTTCAGTGTGGACTGGTTCAGTCAGTGATATACTAGGTTCTGTTCAGTGTAGACTGGTCCAGTCAGCTAGGTTCTGTTCAGTGTGGACTGGTCCAGTCAGCTAGGTTCTGTTCAGTGTGGACTGGTTCAGTCAGTGATATACTAGGTTCTGTTCAGTGTGGACTGGTCCAGTCAGCTAGGTTATGTTTAGTGTGGACTGGTCCTGTCAGCTAGGTTCTGTTCAGTGTGGACTGGTTCAGTCAGTGATATACTAGGTTCTGTTCAGTGTGGACTGGTCCAGTCAGCTAGGTTCTGTTCAGTGTAGACTGGTCCAGTCAGCTAGGTTCTGTTCAGTGTGGACTGGTTCAGTCAGTGATATACTAGGTTCTGTTCAGTGTGGACTGGTCCAGTCAGCTAGGTTCTGTTCAGTGTGGACTGGTCCTGTCAGCTAGGTTCTGTTCAGTGTGGACTGGTTCAGTCAGTGATATACTAGGTTCTGTTCAGTGTGGACGGGGCCAGTCAGCTAGGTTCTGTTCAGTGTGGACTGGTTCAGTCAGTGATATACTAGGTTCTGTTCAGTGTGGACTGGTCCAGTCAGCTAGGTTCTGTTCAGTGTGGACTGGTTCAGTCAGTGATATACTAGGTTCTGTCAGCTAGGTTCTGTTCAGTGTGGACTGGTCCTGTCAGCTAGGTTCTGTTCAGTGTGGACTGGTCCTGTCAGCTAGGTTCTGTTCAGTGTGGACTGGTTCAGTCAGTGATATACTAGGTTCTGTTCAGTGTGGACTGGTCCAGTCAGCTAGGTTCTGTTCAGTGTGGACTGGTCCTGTCAGCTAGGTTCTGTTCAGTGTGGACTGGTTCAGTCAGTGATATACTAGGTTCTGTTCAGTGTGGACTGGTCCAGTCAGCTAGGTTCTGTTCAGTGTGGACTGGTCCTGTCAGCTAGGTTCTGTTCAGTGTGGACTGGTTCAGTCAGTGATATACTAGGTTCTGTTCAGTGTAGACTGGTCCACATTTACATTTACATTTAAGTCATTTAGCAGACACTCTTATCCAGAGCGACTTACAAATTGGTGCTTTCACCTTATGACATCCAGTGGAACAGCCACTTTACAATAGTGCATCTAGGTCTTTTAAGGGGGTGGGGGAGGGTGAGAAGGATTACTTTATCCTATCCTGGGTATTCCTTAAAGAGGTGGGGTTTCAGGTGTCTCCGGAAGGTGGTGATTGACTCCGCTGTCCTGGCGTCGTGAGGGAGTTTGGTCCACCATTGGGGGGCCAGAGAGGTCCAGTCAGCTAGGTTCTGTTCAGTGTGGACTGGTCCAGTCAGCTAGGTTCTGTTCAGTGTGGACTGGTCCAGTCAGCTAGGTTCTGTTCAGTGTGGACTGGTTCAGTCACTGATATACTAGGTTCTGTTCAGTGTAGACTGGTCCAGTCAGCTAGGTTCTGTTCAGTATGGACTGGTCCAGTCAGCTAGGTTCTGTTCAGTGTGGACTGGTTCAGTCAGTGATATACTAGGTTCTGTTCAGTGTGGACTGGTCCAGTCAGCTAGGTTATGTTTAGTGTGGACTGGTCCTGTCAGCTAGGTTCTCTTCAGTGTGGACTGGTCCAGTCAGCTAGGTTCTGTTCAGTGTGGACTGGTTCAGTCAGTGATATACTAGGTTCTGTTCAGTGTGGACTGGTCCAGTCAGCTAGGTTCTGTTCAGTGTGGACTGGTCCTGTCAGCTAGGTTCTGTTCAGTGTGGACTGGTTAAGTCAGTGATATACTAGGTTCTGTTCAGTGTGGACTGGTCCAGTCAGCTAGGTTCTGTTCAGTGTAGACTGGTCCAGTCAGCTAGGTTCTGTTCAGTGTGGACTGGTTCAGTCAGTGATATACTAGGTTCTGTTCAGTGTGGACTGGTCCAGTCAGCTAGGTTCTGTTCAGTGTGGACTGGTCCTGTCAGCTAGGTTCTGTTCAGTGTGGACTGGTTAAGTCAGTGATATACTAGGTTCTGTTCAGTGTGGACTGGTCCAGTCAGCTAGGTTCTGTTCAGTGTGGACTGGTCCAGTCAGCTAGGTTCTGTTCAGTGTTGACTGGTTCAGTCAGCTAGGTTCTGTTCAGTGTGGACTGGTCCAGTCAGCTAGGTTCTGTTCAGTGTGGACTGGTTCAGTCAGCTAGGTTCTGTTCAGTGTGGACTGGTCTAGTCAGCTAGGTTCTGTTCAGTGTGGACTGGTCCAGTCAGCTAGGTTCTGTTCAGTGTGGACTGGTTCAGTCAGTGATATACTAGGTTCTGTTCAGTGTGGACTGGTCCAGTCAGCTAGGTTATGTTCAGTGTGGACTGGTCCAGTCAGTGATATACTAGGTTCTGTTCAGTGTGGACTGGTCCAGTCAGCTAGGTTCTGTTCAGTGTGGACTGGTTCAGTCAGTGATATACTAGGTTCTGTTTAGTGTGGACTGGTCCAGTCAGCTAGGTTCTGTTCAGTGTGGACTGGTTCAGTCAGTGATATACTAGGTTCTGTTCAGTGTGGACTGGTCCAGTCAGCTAGGTTCTGTTCAGTGTGGACTGGTTCAGTCAGTGATATACTAGGTTCTGTTCAGTGTGGACTGGTTCAGTCAGCTAGGTTCTGTTCAGTGTAGACTGGTCCAGTCAGCTAGGTTCTGTTCAGTATGGACTGGTCCAGTCAGCTAGGTTCTGTTCAGTGTGGACTGGTCCAGTCAGTGATATACTAGGTTCTGTTCAGTGTGGACTGGTCCAGTCAGCTAGGTTCTGTTCAGTGTGGACTGGTTCAGTCAGTGATATACTAGGTTCTGTTCAGTGTGGACTGGTTCAGTCAGCTAGGTTCTGTTCAGTATGGACTGGTCCAGTCAGCTAGGTTCTGTTCAGTGTGGACTGGTCCAGTCAGCTAGGTTCTGTTCAGTGTGGACTGGTTCAGTCAGTGATATACTAGGTTCTGTTCAGTGTGGACTGGTCCAGTCAGCTAGGTTCTGTTCAGTGTGGACTGGTTCAGTCAGTGATATACTAGGTTCTGTTCAGTGTAGACTGGTCCAGTCAGCTAGGTTCTGTTCAGTGTGGACTGGTTCAGTCAGCTAGGTTCTGTTCAGTGTGGACTGGTCCAGTCAGCTAGGTTCCTCTCAGTATGGACTGGTTCAGTCAGTGATATACTAGGTTCTGTTCAGTGTAGACTGGTCCAGTCAGCTAGGTTCTGTTCAGTGTGGACTGGTTCAGTCAGCTAGGTTCTGTTCAGTGTGGACTGGTCCAGTCAGCTAGGTTCTGTTCAGTGTGGACTGGTTCAGTCAGCTAGGTTCTGTTCAGTGTGGACTGGTCCAGTCAGCTAGGTTCTGTTCAGTGTGGACTGGTCCAGTCAGCTAGGTTCTGTTCAGTGTGGACTGGTTCAGTCAGTGATATACTAGGTTCTGTTCAGTGTAGACTGGTCCAGTCAGCTAGGTTCTGTTCAGTGTGGACTGGTCCAGTCAGCTAGGTTCTGTTCAGTGTGGACTGGTTCAGTCAGTGATATACTAGGTTCTGTTCAGTGTGGACTGGTCCAGTCAGCTAGGTTATGTTTAGTGTGGACTGGTCCTGTCAGCTAGGTTCTGTTCAGTGTGGACTGGTTCAGTCAGTGATATACTAGGTTCTGTTCAGTGTGGACTGGTCCAGTCAGCTAGGTTCTGTTCAGTGTAGACTGGTCCAGTCAGCTAGGTTCTGTTCAGTGTGGACTGGTTCAGTCAGTGATATACTAGGTTCTGTTCAGTGTGGACTGGTCCAGTCAGCTAGGTTCTGTTCAGTGTGGACTGGTCCTGTCAGCTAGGTTCTGTTCAGTGTGGACTGGTCCAGTTTGCTAGGTTCTGTTCAGTGTGGACTGGTCCAGTCAGCTAGGTTCTGTTCAGTGTGGACTGGTTCAGTCAGTGATATACTAGGTTCTGTTCAGTGTAGACTGGTCCAGTCAGCTAGGTTCTGTTCAGTGTGGACTGGTTCAGTCAGCTAGGTTCTGTTCAGTGTGGACTGGTCCAGTCAGCTAGGTTCCTCTCAGTATGGACTGGTTCAGTCAGTGATATACTAGGTTCTGTTCAGTGTAGACTGGTCCAGTCAGCTAGGTTCTGTTCAGTGTGGACTGGTTCAGTCAGCTAGGTTCTGTTCAGTGTGGACTGGTCCAGTCAGCTAGGTTCTGTTCAGTGTGGACTGGTTCAGTCAGCTAGGTTCTGTTCAGTGTGGACTGGTCCAGTCAGCTAGGTTATGTTCAGTGTGGACTGGTTCAGTCAGTGATATACTAGGTTCTGTTCAGTGTAGACTGGTCCAGTCAGCTAGGTTCTGTTCAGTGTGGACTGGTCCAGTCAGCTAGGTTCTGTTCAGTGTGGACTGGTTCAGTCAGTGATATACTAGGTTCTGTTTAGTGTGGACTGGTCCAGTCAGCTAGGTTCTGTTCAGTGTGGACTGGTTCAGTCAGTGATATACTAGGTTCTGTTCAGTGTGGACTGGTCCAGTCAGCTAGGTTCTGTTCAGTGTAGACTGGTCCAGTCAGCTAGGTTCTGTTCAGTGTGGACTGGTTCAGTCAGTGATATACTAGGTTCTGTTCAGTGTGGACTGGTCCAGTCAGCTAGGTTCTGTTCAGTGTGGACTGGTCCTGTCAGCTAGGTTCTGTTCAGTGTGGACTGGTCCAGTTTGCTAGGTTCTGTTCAGTGTGGACTGGTCCAGTCAGCTAGGTTCTGTTCAGTGTGGACTGGTTCAGTCAGTGATATACTAGGTTCTGTTCAGTGTGGACTGGTCCAGTCAGCTAGGTTCTGTTCAGTGTGGACTGGTCCTGTCAGCTAGGTTCTGTTCAGTGTGGACTGGTCCAGTTTGCTAGGTTCTGGTCAGTGTGGACTGGTCCAGTCAGCTAGGTTCTGTTCAGTGTGGACTGGTTCAGTCAGTGATATACTAGGTTCTGTTCAGTGTAGACTGGTCCAGTCAGCTAGGTTCTGTTCAGTGTGGACTGGTTCAGTCAGCTAGGTTCTGTTCAGTGTGGACTGGTCCAGTCAGCTAGGTTCCTCTCAGTATGGACTGGTTCAGTCAGTGATATACTAGGTTCTGTTCAGTGTAGACTGGTCCAGTCAGCTAGGTTCTGTTCAGTGTGGACTGGTTCAGTCAGCTAGGTTCTGTTCAGTGTGGACTGGTCCAGTCAGCTAGGTTCTGTTCAGTGTGGACTGGTTCAGTCAGCTAGGTTCTGTTCAGTGTGGACTGGTCCAGTCAGCTAGGTTCTGTTCAGTGTGGACTGGTTCAGTCAGTGATATACTAGGTTCTGTTCAGTGTAGACTGGTCCAGTCAGCTAGGTTCTGTTCAGTGTGGACTGGTCCAGTCAGCTAGGTTCTGTTCAGTGTGGACTGGTTCAGTCAGTGATATACTAGGTTCTGTTTAGTGTGGACTGGTCCAGTCAGCTAGGTTCTGTTCAGTGTGGACTGGTTCAGTCAGTGATATACTAGGTTCTGTTCAGTGTGGACTGGTCCAGTCAGCTAGGTTCTGTTCAGTGTAGACTGGTCCAGTCAGCTAGGTTCTGTTCAGTGTGGACTGGTTCAGTCAGTGATATACTAGGTTCTGTTCAGTGTGGACTGGTCCAGTCAGCTAGGTTCTGTTCAGTGTGGACTGGTCCTGTCAGCTAGGTTCTGTTCAGTGTGGACTGGTCCAGTTTGCTAGGTTCTGTTCAGTGTGGACTGGTCCAGTCAGCTAGGTTCTGTTCAGTGTGGACTGGTTCAGTCAGTGATATACTAGGTTCTGTTCAGTGTAGACTGGTCCAGTCAGCTAGGTTCTGTTCAGTGTGGACTGGTTGTTGTGACAGACAGGTGATGGATGGTGATGATTGCATTCCTCTAGATTTAACAGACTTTAACAGGCTAATTAGAGTTAGCTGTTTTCCATCTGCTTCTCTCTCTCTCTCTCTCTCTCACACACACACACACACACACACACACACACACACACACACACACACACACACACACACACACACACACACACACACACACACACACACAGCTATTCTCTTCCGCTTGTCTCCCTGTCTTACAGACGATAGATTGTCACCCTGACGACGACTACAATTGTCCCTGGCAACGCAGCTGAGTGCAGAGGCCCTTCAGGGACGAACACAGACAAACTGTAATTAACTACCGGAGAAGCGGTCAATTATTAGAATCGTATGTGTGTGTGTGTGTGAAAAAAATCCAGTGACAATTATTGTCTGTGGAGTCTGTGGAATCTGTGGAGTCTGTGGAGTCTGTGGAGTCTGTGGAGTCTGTGGTCTGTGGTCTGTGGAATCTGTGGAATCTGTGGAATCTGTGGAATCTGTGGTCTGTGGAATCTGTGGTCTGTGGAATCTGTGGAATGAACACCTTTGACAAGTTGTTGTGGGGGGAGTCCAGAGGGAGGTGCTGATTCAGGTAGTGGGCTGTTCATTAGACCATGAGGTAAGGCGGGGCTTTACCTAGCAAAGACTTACAGATGACCTGGAGCCAGTGGGTTTGGCGACGGATATGTAGTGAGGGCCAGCCAACGAGACCATACAGGTCGCAGTTGTGGGTAGTATATGGGGCTTTGGTGACAAAACGGACGGCACTGTGATAGAGTACATCCAGTTTGTTGAGCAGAGTGTTCGGGGCTATTTTGTAGATGACATCACCGAAGTCAAGGATCGGTAGGATAGTCAGGTTACGAGGGTAAGTTTGACAGCGTGATTGAAGGAGGCTTTGTTGCGGGAATAGAAAGCCGACTCTAGATTTGATTTTAGATCCATAATAAAATGAATGAGTTCCAATCAAGACTATCCTACCAACGGGACATTAATAACTGTAACATCTTATGCTTCACGGAGTCGTGGCTGAACGACAACATGGATAACATACAGCTGTATGTACGTAGCAATGAGTCTGAGTAGCCAGACCAAGTGGTTGTACCCTGGCCTTGCACTTGAGAGTCCAAGCAGTGTTTCTGTATCTGGGATGCCTGGTCTTCTTCAGACCTGGGTTCAAATACTATTTCAAATACTTTACCTGTTAAAACAGTAATATCTTGTGTTTCACAGAGTCGTGGCTGAACGACGACAAGGATAAAATGCAATTTACTCTGCATCAGCAAGATAGAACAGCAGTAAGGTGGAGGTCTGTGTCTATTTGTTAATAACAGCTGGTGCAGGAAACCTAATATTAAGGATGTCTCTAGATTTTGCTCACCTGAGGTAGAGTATCTCATGATAAGCTGTAGACCACACTATTTACCAAGAGAGATTCCATCTATATTTTCCGTAGCTGTCTATTTACCACCACAAACCGATGCTGGCACTAAGACCCCACTCAATGAGCTGTATAAGGCCATAAGCAAACGACAAAAAAGCTCATCCAGAGGTGGCGCTCCTGGTGGTCGGAGACTTTAATGCAGGGAAACTTAAATCAGTTTTACCTCATTTCTAACAGCATGTTGCATGTGCAATCAAAGGGGAAAAAAACTTAGGCCACCTTTACTCCACAGATAGAGACGCGTACAAAGCTCTTCCTCGCCCTACATTTGGCAAATCTGACCATAACTGATTCCTGCTTACAAGCAAAAACTTAAACAGGAAGTGCCAGTGACTCGCTCAATACGGAACTGGTCAGATTATTTAGATGCTAAGCTACAGGATTGTTTTGCTATTTTCAACCTGTTCCTGACCAGGTCTGTAATACCAACATGTTTTAAGCAGACATAGTCCTTGTGCCTTAGAACACCAAGTTAACCTGCCTAAATGACTATCGCCAGTAGCACTCACGTCTGTAGCCAAGTGCATTGAAAGACTGGTCATGGCTCACATCAACACCATTATCCCAGAAACCCTAGACCCACCACAATTTGCATACCGCACCAACAGATCCACAGATGATGCAATATCTATTGCACTCCACACTGCCCTTTCCCAACTGGACAAAAGGAACACCTATGTGAGAATGCTATTCATTGACTACAGCTCAGCGTTCAACACCATAGTGACCTCAAAGCTCATCACTAAGCTAAGGATCCTGGGACTAAACACCTCCCTCTGCAACTGGATCCTGGACTTCCTGACCGGCCTCCCCCAGGTGGTGAGGGTAGGTAACAATACATCCGCCACACTGATCCGCAACACTGGGGCCCCTCAGGGGTGTGTGCTCAGTCCCCTCCTGTACTCCCTCTTCACTCATGCCTGCACGGCCAGGTACGACTCCAACACCATCATTAAGTTTTCAGACGACACAACAGTGGTAGGCCTGATCACCTACAACAACAAGACAGCCTATAGGGAAGAGGTCAAAGACCTGGCAGTGTGCTGCCAGGACAACAACCTCTCCCTCAATGTAATTGGGGCGGCATCATAGCCTAGTGGTTAGAGCGTTGGACTAGTACCCGAAAGGTTGCAAGATCGAATCCCCGAGCTGACAAAGTACAAATCTGTCGTTCATCCCCTGAACAAGGAAGTTAACCCACTGTTTCTAGGCCGTCATTGAAAGTAAGAATTTGTTCTTTGTTCTTAAAATAAATAAATAAATAAAATCAAGAGAAAGGACATAATTGTGGACTACAGGAAAAAGAGGACCGAGCATGACCCCCTTCTCATCGACGGGGCTGGTAGTGATGAGCTCTCCTTCTGTGGCCTTCAACTGCTCTTAAATGCAAGCAAAACTAAATGCTTGCTCTTCAACCGATCGCTGCCCGCACCCGCCCGCCCATCCAGCATCAGTTCCTTGCTGTCTC
>NC_088397.1:95830524-95848024 GCF_034236695.1 Oncorhynchus nerka | reverse complement strand
AGACAGAGAGAGAGACAGATAGACAGACAGACAGACAGACAGACAGACAGACAGACAGACAGACAGACAGACAGACAGACAGACAGAGAAAGACAGACAGACAGACAGACAGACAGACAGACAGACAGACAGACAGACAGACAGACAGACAGACAGACAGACAGAGATGTGTTAACCTGACCGTACCCTGGCCTTTTGAGCCACCTCTCTCCGGTCTGTAGACAGCCCTTCCCTAACCCTGTCACTATGGGGAAAGCGGATGTTTAATTCAGAGAGAGATTGTCATTTACACTCAGTGACAGTACAGTTTGCTGTCAAGAGGTAGATAGTGTGGGAATCGTTGTATATATATATATATATATTTTTTTTACAGCACTTTAACAAGAGACTTGGGATGGAAATCTGTGAACAAGAACAAAACCATTCAATAAGAAATGATGAGGAGGATTGATACACAGTCCGTATGTATCCAAGGGCAACTATAATATTATATAATAAATACACAGTCAGTACGTATCCAAGGGCAACTATAATATTATATAATAAATACACAGTCAGTACGTATCCAAGGGCAACTATAATATTATATAATAAATACACAGTCAGTATGTATCCAAGGGCAACTATAATATTATATAATAAATACACAGTCCATATGTATCCAAGGGCAACTATAATATTATATAATAAATACACAGTCCATATGTATCCAAGGGCAACTATAATATTATATAATAAATACACAGTCAGTACGTATCCAAGGGCAACTATAATATTATATAATAAATACACAGTCCATATGTATCCAAGGGCAACTATAATATTATATAATAAATACACAGTCAGTACGTATCCAAGGGCAACTATAATATTATATAATAAATACACAGTCAGTATGTATCCAAGGGCAACTATAATATTATATAATAAATACACAGTCAGTACGTATCCAAGGGCAACTATAATATTATATAATAAATACACAGTCCATATGTATCCAAGGGCAACTATAATATTATATAATAAATACACAGTCAGTATGTATCCAAGGGCAACTATAATATTATATAATAAATACACAGTCCATATGTATCATAATAAATACACAGTCCATATGTATCCAAGGGCAACTATAATATTATATAATAAATACACAGTCCATATGTATCCAAGGGCAACTATAATATTATATAATAAATACACAGTCAGTATGTATCCAAGGGCAACTATAATATTATATAATAAATACACAGTCAGTATGTATCCAAGGGCAACTATAATATTATATAATAAATACACAGTCCATATGTATCCAAGGGCAACTATAATATTATATAATAAATACACAGTCAGTATGTATCCAAGGGCAACTATAATATTATATAATAAATACACAGTCCATATGTATCCAAGGGCAACTATAATATTATATAATAAATACACAGTCAGTATGTATCCAAGGGCAACTATAATATTATATAATAAATACACAGTCAGTACGTATCCAAGGGCAACTATAATATTATATAATAAATACACAGTCAGTACGTATCCAAGGGCAACTATAATATTATATAATAAATACCTAGAACTTCAATAAAGACCAATCTCCATACATTCATCAGATAAATTAATGAATTGTTTTGATAAATAAATTATGTAACACTTGTGTGGTACAATAATAATATAATAACTAACTAATAACTAACTAATAACTAATATAATAACTAATAACTAATAATAATATTAATAATAACTAAGTAATAAATAGTAATAATAACTTGTGTGGTACAATAATAATATAATAACTAACTAATAACTAATATAATAACTAACTAATAACTAACTAATAACTAATATAATAACTAACTAATAACTAACTAATAACTAATATAATAACTAACTAATAACTAACTAATAACTAATATAATAACTAATAATAATAATACTAATAACTTAGTAATAAATAGTAATAATAACTTGTTAAAATCTGTCTGACTTTGATTCAAAACAATACAAAGCATTTTAACTTTTTACTGCAGTGGGCTAAATCAGGGTCACACAGAGTGTATCTTGGTAGTCTTAAACAAATCTACTTTGAAACAAAAGTATCCACCTCACACACATGGTTCTGGGCTTAAATAAAAGAAGACACCTGTACCATATCAGATATAGAGTTGAATTGTATTACATTTTGAATTTTCATTCCAATATTACACTTTATATACATCACAGAAGACTGGAATATAACAAAACCGTTTGACATAGAAACCCCAGATTTGTCAGTTTATTCCCCCAAAAATTAATCTTGATTAATTATGAAATTATGAAGAATATTAATAACATTCCACCCACGAGGCCAAAAGATGCATTTAACAGAATCCACATCAAACCCGCAGCCTGTAATTGGAGGCCTTCGTGGAGATTCCCTTAAAGTTAATGAACCTGCTGCGATAGAGCCAGTAGAGACCACATCAACTGCTACTACAGTCACATAAGGAAGCCCCTTACAGCTGGGACGTGTAGACTACAGTCACAAAAGGAAGCCCCTTATAGCTGGGACGTATATAGGTAGACTACAGTCACAAAAGGAAGCCCCTTATAGCTGGGACGTATATAGGTAGACTACAGTCACATAAGGAAGCCCCTTTACACCTGGGACGTGTAGACTACAGTCACATAAGGAAGCCCCTTACAGCTGGGACGTGTAGACTACAGTCACATAAGGAAGCCCCTTACAGCTGGGACGTGTAGACTACAGTCACATAAGGAAGCCCCTTACACCTGGGACGTGTAGACTACAGTCACATAAGGAAGCCCCTTACAGCTGGGACGTGTAGACTACAGTCACATAAGGAAGCCCCTTACACCTGGGACGTGTAGACTACAGTCACATAAGGAAGCCCCTTACAGCTGGGACGTGTAGACTACAGTCACATAAGGAAGCCCCTTACAGCTGGGACGTGTATAGGTAGACTACAGTCACATAAGGAAGCCCCTTATAGCTGGGACGTGTAGACTACAGTCACATAAGGAAGCTCCTTACAGCTGGGATGTGTAGACTACAGCCACATAAGGAAGCCCCTTACAGCTGGAACGTGTAGACTACAGTCACATAAGGAAGCCCCTTATAGCTGGGATGTGTAGACTACAGTCACATAAGGAAGCCCTTTACAGCTGGGACGTGTATAGGTAGACTACAGTCACATAAGGAAGCCCCTTACAGCTGGGATGTGTAGACTACAGTCACATAAGGAAGCCCTTTACAGCTGGGATGTGTAGACTACAGTCACATAAGGAAGCCCCTTATAGCTGGGACGTGTAGACTACAGCCACATAAGGAAGCCCCTTACAGCTGGGACGTGTAGACTACAGTCACATAAGGAAGCCCCTTACAGATGGGATGTGTAGACTACAGTCACATAAGGAAGCCCCTTACAGCTGGGATGTGTAGACTACAGTCACATAAGGAAGCCCTTTACAGCTGGGACGTGTAGACTACAGTCACATAAGGAAGCCCCTTACAGCTGGGATGTGTATAGGTAGACTACAGTCACATAAGGAAGCCCCTTACAGCTGGGATGTGTAGACTACAGTCACATAAGGAAGCCCCTTATAGCTGGGACGTGTAGACTACAGCCACATAAGGAAGCCCCTTACAGCTGGGACGTGTAGACTACAGCCACATAAGGAAGCCCCTTACAGCTGGGACGTGTATAGGTAGACTACAGCCACATAAGGAAGCCCCTTACAGCTGGGACGTGTATAGGTAGACTACAGTCACATAAGGAAGCCCCTTATAGCTGGGACGTGTATAGGTAGACTACAGCCACATAAGGAAGCCCCTTACAGCTGGGACGTGTAGACTACAGTCACATAAGGAAGCCCTTTACAGCTGGGACGTGTAGACTACAGCCACATAAGGAAGCCCCTTACAGCTGGGATGTGTAGACTACAGCCACATAAGGAAGCCCCTTATAGCTGGGACGTGTAGACTACAGTCACATAAGGAAGCCCCTTACAGCTGGGACGTGTAGACTACAGTCACATAAGGAAGCCCTTTACAGCTGGGACGTGTAGACTACAGTCACATAAGGAAGCCCCTTACAGCTGGGATGTGTAGACTACAGTCACATAAGGAAGCCCCTTACAGCTGGGACGTATAGACTACAGTCACATAAGGAAGCCCCTTACAGCTGGGACGTGTAGACTACAGTCACATAAGGAAGCCCCTTACAGCTGGGATGTGTATAGGTAGACTACAGTCACATAAGGAAGCCCTTTACAGCTGGGACGTGTAGACTACAGTCACATAAGGAAGCCCCTTACAGCTGGGATGTGTAGACTACAGCCACATAAGGAAGCCCCTTACAGCTGGTACGTGTAGACTACAGTCACATAAGGAAGCCCCTTACAGCTGGGATGTGTAGACTACAGTCACATAAGGAAGCCCCTTATAGCTGGGACGTGTAGACTACAGTCACATAAGGAAGCCCCTTACAGCTGGGACGTGTATAGGTAGACTACAGTCACATAAGGAAGCCCCTTATAGCTGGGACGTGTAGACTACAGTCACATAAGGAAGCCCCTTACAGCTGGGATGTGTAGACTACAGCCACATAAGGAAGCCCCTTACAGCTGGGACGTGTAGACTACAGTCACATAAGGAAGCCCCTTACACCTGGGACGTGTAGACTACAGTCACATAAGGAAGCCCCTCATAGCTGGGACGTGTAGACTACAGTCACATAAGGAAGCCCCTTTACAGCTGGGACGTGTAGACTACAGTCACATAAGGAAGCCCCTTACAGCTGGGACGTGTATAGGTAGACTACAGTCACATAAGGAAGCCCCTTATAGCTGGGACGTGTAGACTACAGTCACATAAGGAAGCCCCTTATAGCTGGGACGTGTAGACTACAGTCACATAAGGAAGCCTTGGCTGAGGGATGCTGGGGTGGCTGAGGGATGCTGGGGT
This sequence comes from Oncorhynchus nerka, assembly GCF_034236695.1. NCBI lineage: Eukaryota > Metazoa > Chordata > Actinopteri > Salmoniformes > Salmonidae > Oncorhynchus > Oncorhynchus nerka. The sequence goes on along the minus strand of NC_088397.1, from coordinate 95,843,046 downwards.
GGCTGAGGGATGCTGGGGTGGCTGAGGGATGCTGGTGTGGCTGAGGGATGCTGGGGTGGCTGAGGGATGCTGGGGTGGCTGAGGGATGCTGGGGTGGCTGAGGGGAGATTAGGGAGGCTGAAGGGAGGCTGAAATGAGTCTGAAATGAGACTGAGAGTGTTAGGGAGGCTGGGGAGGCTGAGGGGAGGTTGAGGGAGGCTGGGGAGGCTGAGGGGAGGCTGAGAGTGTTGGGGAGGCTGGGGGAGGCTGAGGGGAGACTGAGAGTGTTAGGGAGGCTGGGGAGGCTGAGGGAGGCTGAGAGTGTTGGGGAGGCTGAAGGGAGGCTGAAGGGAGGCTGAAGGGAGGCTGGGGAGTTTGAGGAGGCTGGGGGAGGCTGAGGGGAGACTGAGGGGAGGCTGAGGGGAGGCTGAGGGAGGCTGAGGGGAGGTTGAGGGGAGGCTGAAGGCAGGCTGAAATGAGTCTGAAATGAGACTGAGAGTGTTAGGGATGCTGGGGAGGCTGAGGGGAGACTGAGGGGAGGTTGAGGGGAGGCTGAGGGGAGGCTGAGGGAGGCTGAGGGGAGGCTGAAGGCAGGCTGAAATGAGACTGAGAGTGTTAGGGAGGTTGAGGGGAGGCTGTGGGGAGGTTGAGGGGAGGCTAGGGAGGCTGAAGGGAGGCTGAAATGAGTCTGAGAGTGTTGGGGAGGCTGGGGGAGGCTGAGGGGAGACTGAGAGTGTTGGGGAGGCTGAGAGGTGGTTGAGGGGAGGCTGAGAGTGTTGGGGAGGCTGAGAGGTGGTTGAGGGGAGGCTGAGAGTGTTGGGGAGGCTGAGAGGTGGTTGAGGGGAGGCTGAGAGTGTTGGGGAGGCTGAGAGGTGGCTGAGAGGTGGTTGAGGGAAGGCTGAGGGGAGGCTGAGAGGTGGTTGAGGGGAGGCTGAGAGTGTTGGGGAGGCTGAGAGGAGGCTGAGAGGTGGTTGAGGGAAGGCTGAGGGGAGGCTGAGGGTGGATGGGTTGGTCACCTCGTTAGTCAGTATGTGTTACTCCTGTGCTGGTTGGTCACCTGGGTTAGTCAGTATGTGTTACTCCTGTGCTGGTTGGTCACCTCGTTAGTCAGTATGTGTTACTCATGTGCTGGTTGGTCACCTCGTTAGTCAGTATGTGTTACTCCTGTGCTGGTTGGTCACCTCGTTAGTCAGTATGTGTTTCTCCTGTGCTGGTTAGTCACCTCATTAGTCAGTATGTGTTACTTCTGTGCTGGTTGGTCACCTCGTTAGTCAGTATGTGGTACTCCTGTGCTGGTTAGTCACCTCGTTAGTCAGTATGTGTTACTCCTGTGCTGGTTGGTCACCTCGTTAGTCAGTATGTGTTACTCCTGTGCTGGTTGGTCACCTCGTTAGTCAGTATGTGTTACTCCTGTGCTGGTTGGTCACCTCGTTAGTCAGTATGTGTTACTCCTGTGCTGGTTGGTCACCTCGTTAGTCAGTATGTGTTACTCCTGTGCTGGTTGGTCACCTCGTTAGTCAGTATGTGTTACTCCTGTGCTGGTTGGTCACCTCGTTAGTCAGTATGTGTTACTCCTGTGCTGGTTGGTCACCTCGTTAGTCAGTATGTGTTACTCCTGTGCTGGTTGGTCACCTCATTAGTCGGTATGTGTTACTCATGTGCTGGTTGGTCACCTCGTTAGTCAGTATGTGTTACTCCTGTGCTGGTTGGTCACCTCGTTAGTCAGTATGTGTTACTCCTGTGCTGGTTAGTCACCTCGTTAGTCAGTATGTGTTACTCCTGTGCTGGTTGGTCACCTCATTAGTCGATATGTGTTACTCATGTGCTGGTTGGTCACCTCGTTAGTCAGTATGTGTTACTCCTGTGCTGGTTAGTCACCTCGTTAGTCAGTATGTGTTACTCCTGTGCTGGTTGGTCACCTCGTTAGTCAGTATGTGTTACTCCTGTGCTGGTTGGTCACCTCGTTAGTCAGTATGTGTTACTCCTGTGCTGGTTGGTCACCTCGTTAGTCAGTATGTGTTACTCCTGTGCTGGTTGGTCACCTCGTTAGTCAGTATGTGTTACTCCTGTGCTGGTTGGTCACCTCGTTAGTCAGTATGTGTTACTCCTGTGCTGGTTGGTCACCTCGTTAGTCAGTATGTGTTACTCCTGTGCTGGTTGGTCACCTCGTTAGTCAGTATGTGTTACTCCTGTGCTGGTTGGTCACCTCGTTAGTCGGTATGTGTTACTCCTGTGCTGGTTGGTCACCTCGTTAGTCAGTATGTGTTACTCCTGTGCTGGTTGGTCACCTCGTTAGTCAGTATGTGTTACTCCTGTGCTGGTTGGTCACCTCGTTAGTCAGTATGTGTTACTCCTGTGCTGGTTGGTCACCTCGTTAGTCAGTATGTGTTACTCCTGTGCTGGTTGGTCACCTCGTTAGTCAGTATGTTACTCCTGTGCTGGTTGGTCACCTCGTTAGTCAGTATGTGTTACTCCTGTGCTGGTTGGTCACCTCGTTAGTCGGTATGTGTTACTCCTGTGCTGGTTGGTCACCTCGTTAGTCAGTATGTGTTACTCCTGTGCTGGTTGGTCACCTCGTTAGTCAGTATGTGTTACTCCTGTGCTGGTTGGTCACCTCGTTAGTCAGTATGTGTTACTCCTGTGCTGGTTGGTCACCTCGTTAGTCAGTATGTGTTACTCCTGTGCTGGTTGGTCACCTCGTTAGTCAGTATGTGTTACTCCTGTGCTGGTTGGTCACCTCGTTAGTCGATATGTGTTACTCCTGTGCTGGTTGGTCACCTCGTTAGTCAGTATGTGTTACTCCTGTGCTGGTTGGTCACCTCGTTAGTCGATATGTGTTACTCCTGTGCTGGTTGGTCACCTCGTTAGTCAGTATGTGTTACTCCTGTGCTGGTTGGTCACCTCGTTAGTCAGTATGTGTTACTCCTGTGCTGGTTGGTCACCTCGTTAGTCGATATGTGTTACTGAGATGTGAAGGGTTAACTCCTTTAGTTGTCTCTCCCTGTTTTCATTTCTAGACAAACATTCCTTTATCTGATCTTCTCTGTTTTAATTTTGCTCCATTCTTTGGTTAACTTCCTGTCTAACTTTGGGGTGGGTTTCTCTTTGGTTTGCCTCTTAGTGGGCAGATTTAGTGGGTCTCATGATGTGTGTCTTTTAGGTCCCAGTTGTTGCTAGTCAACTTCCAGTGGAATCTCCCATGAGTGTCTTTCAGAACCCCTCCTAAAACCCCATCTGGTTAGTTCTGGTTGTTGTCAGTGACTCTGTTAGTTCCCCTTTCTATTTGAGCAACACGTTTTTGGTTTTCTTGCTGGGGAACATATCCGTGTTCTCCAATAGAATACCTTTGTGGGTTGTGCTGTGAGTAGAGGCACCTGTGTGTTTTCCCTGTGTGTTTCCCTGTGTGTTTCCCTGTGTTTTCCCTGTGTGTTTCCCTGTGTGTTTTCCCTGTGTGTTTCCCTGTGTCTTTTCCCTGTGTGTTTCCCTGTGTGTTTTCCCTGTGTGTTTCCCTGTGTGTTTTCCCTGTGTTTTCCCTGTGTTTCCCTGTGTGTTTCCCTGTGTTTCCCTGTGTTTCCCTGTGTGTTTCCCTGTGTGTTTCCCTGTGTGTTTCCCTGTGTTTTCCCTGTGTTTTCCCTGTGTGTTTCCCTGTGTGTTTCCCTGTGTGTTTCCCTGTGTGTTTCCCTGTGTTTTCCCTGTGTTTTCCCTGCGTGTTTCCCTGTGTGTTTCCCTGTGTTTCACTGTGTTTCCCTGTGTGTTTCCCTGTGTGTTTTGCCTGTGTGTTTTGCCTGTGTGTTTTGCCTGTGTGTTCCCCTGTGTGTTTTGCCTGTGTGTTCCCCTGTGTGTTTTGCCTGTGTGTTTTGCCTGTGTGTTTTGCCTGTGTTTTCCCCTGTGTGTTTTGCCTGTGTTTTCCCCTGTGTGTTTTGCCTGTGTGTTTTGCCTGTGTGTTCCCCTGTGTGTTTTGCCTGTGTGTTCCCCTGTGTGTTTTGCCTGTGTGTTTTGCCTGTGTGTTCCCCTGTGTTTTCCCCTGTGTGTTTTGCCTGTGTGTTTTGCCTGTGTGTTTTGCCTGTGTGTTCCCCTGTGTGTTTTGCCTGTGTGTTTTGCCTGTTCGTTTTGCCTGTGTGTTTCACCTGTGTGTTTTGCCTGTGTTCCCCCTCTCTATACAAGTGGCCCCGGACTACTTTAGCTGGTCGCCAGGCAACGGACACGCTGGTCTGTCTCTCGGCCATTCAGAGAAACAGGAGACTGAGTACTGAGGCTCTTCTAGAAGAGCCTGCTGCCTGCTGCCTACCTGACCAACTTACCAATGAACACACATCCATCCACAGCATAGAGTAGTGTGTGTCTCTCTCTCTCTCTCTCTCTGCCTTGCTCTGACTGCTTTACCAATGAACATCTACTGCATTCTCTAGTTTTGGCTGTGTCTGGCTGGCTGCCAGTGTCACGCATAACTGTTTGTGACACCCATTTCCCCTGGCCAGGGAGGAAGAATGGAGAATGGCTGGATGGTGTTGGGAGGAAGACTGGCTGGGGGATGGAAAGGTGAAGGTTGGGTTGTATCTCCGGTTCTCCCACAGCGTTTCATCCTAACCTGAACCAATGGGATTATTGAAGGGGAAAATACACTTTATTAGAATGAGAATAAAGTTAAACATGGAATAAAAAATAAAAAATAAACGTATTTAATTTGGGAATACAATGAATAATGAGTTATTTTCTCTTTTTTAAGAGCAAGATGGAGACACAGAGAGAGATACGTGCCACAGACATCTCAGGGGAATTGTAATGATGGTAGAAAATGACCGAAATACAGGACTAACTCTTTGCTTTAGCCATGGTCTACTGCAGTGAACTAATGAGAACACTGTGTTTGTTTCCCCCCCCTCCGTTCTCTGCTTCTTGAGACCCGGTGTGTATCCCAAACGGCACTCTATTCCCTACATATGTGCACTACTTTTGACAAGGGCCCTAGTGCACTATATGGGGAATAGGGTGCTAAGTAGTGCACTATATAGGGAATAGGGTGCCGTTTGGGATTCATTCCCTAGCCTGATCTTACTCATAGCCTGTTTATGTCCTGTCAGTGCCTTGAGCAATACATGACACGATACTTTGGTCAAATGTGTACTCATCTAGACAGTCACAGAGTAAATATCGGTATGGAGAAGCACAGTAGAAAATCAGGATATTTGTCGCAAACTTCTTACCATTTAAGTGTGGCTAGCTCATAGACTCTCCTTCCCGAACAGAGTTACTTTTCCATATCTAATCTACATGTACGTGTCTATATTTTACAGGCCAACTCTAGTGGATTACGGAAGTATTTTCGTCATATTTGAAATGGTAAAATTATGACATGGGGTGTCATTTTTATATGCATGGAAATGTACCACTGGCCACTAGGGGGCAACGCAAGCGGTTAATACCATCTAGTAGGCTCATGACGAGGATGGCCTTAATTAAACTACGAGGATCGCAAATTCACTGCCAGTGCTAGGTGCACGCTTTCTCATGGTTTACCCTATCCCAAACCTTAACCACTCGGAAATAAATATATGCCTAAGGTTAAACGTAATGCCTGAAATGAACCAAAATCTCGGAATTAATTCCTAAACTTAAAAATATGCCTTAATTAATCACTCCAATCACTCCATAATCTACAGACGGCCCAACACTCCATTATCTACAGACGGCCCAACACTCCATTATCTACAGACGGCCCAACACTCCATAATTAAAATGGCTGGGCCATGCCATATCTCTGTTGCTGCAGTTGTGGTGTGTTTTCTTTTGAGATTGAGTGGATATTGAGTATTATATTTTTAAAGTATTTTTTAAATTTGTGTATTCAGAATAATTATCATATATATTATAGAACATCATTGAGATTGGTAGGCTTAGATTTTGTGTTAAACGCTCGACAACAAAGCTTTCCTATTGTTCAAACAAGCTTTCTCTGCCCTTCACCTTGTTCTGAACACCTCCAAAAACAAAGGTCATGTGGTTTGGTAAGAAGAATGCCCCCTCTCCCCTACAGGTGTGATTACTACCTCTGAGGGTTTAGAGCTTGAGGTAGTCACCTCATACAAGTACGTGGGAGTAGTGCTAGATGATACACTGTCCTTCTCTCAGCACATATCAAAGCTGCAGGCTAAAGTTAAATCTAGACTTGGTTTCCTCTATCACAATTGCTCCTTTTTCACCCCAGCTGCCAAACTAACCTTGATGACCATCCTACCCTAGATTACAGAGACATCATTTACAGATCGGCAGGTAAGGGTGCTCTCTAGCGGCTAGATGTTCTTAACCATTCGGCCATCAGATGTACCACCCATGCTCCTTATAGGACACATCACTGCACTCTATACTCCTCTGTAAACTGGTCATCTCTGTATACCCGTCGCAAGACCCACTGGTTGATGCTTATTTATAAAACCCTTTTAGGCCTCACTCCTCCCTATCTGAGATATCTACTGCAGCCCTCATCCTCCACATACAACACCCGTTCTGCCAGTCACATTCTGTTAAAGGTCCCCAAAGCACACACATCCCTGGGTCGCTCCTCTTTTCAGTTCGCTGCAGCTGGCGACTGGAATGAGCTGCAACAAACACTCAACCTGGACAGTTTTATCTCAATCTCTTCATTCAAAGACTCAATCATGGACACTCTTACTGACAGTTGTGGCTGCTTTGTGTGATGTATTGTTGTCTCTACCTTCTTGCCCTTTGTGCTGTTGTCTGTGCCCAATAGTGTTTGTACCATGTTGTGTTGCTACCATGTTGTTGTCATGTTGTGGTGCTACCATGTTGTTGTCATGTTGTGTTGCTACCATGCTGTGTTGTCATGTGTTGCTACCATGTTGTTGTCATGTTGTGGTGCTACCATGTTGTTGTCATGTTGTGGTGCTACCATGTTGTTGTCATGTTGTGGTGCTACCATGTTGTTGTCATGTTGTGTTGCTACCATGTTGTTGTCATGTTGTGGTGCTACCATGTTGTTGTCATGTTGTGTTGCTACCATGTTGTTGCCATGTTGTGGTGCTACCATGTTGTTGCTACCATGCTGTGTTGTCATGTGTTGCTGCCTTGCTATGTTGTTGTCTTAGGTCTCTCTTTATGTAGTGTTGTGTTGTCTCTCTTTATGTAGTGTTGTGTTGTCTTTAGGTCTCTCTTTATGTAGTGTTGTCTTAGGTCTCTCTTTATGTAGTGTTGTGTTGTCTTTAGGTCTCTCTTTATGTAGTGTTGTGTTGTCTTTAGATCTCTCTTTATGTAGTGTTGTGGCGGTGGTGGTGGTGGTGGTGTCTCTCTGCTCTGCAGAAGCAACCAGATGGGCTTTAGAAATGCTACATTTCGTTTGGTATCATTAGTAGGTTTGCTCACCCCTCATTGGCTTCCCATCTGCTGCCGTTTCAGCCCTCGGATACGTCCCAAGATGCACCTTATTCCCCCAATAGGGCTCTGGTCAAAACAAGTGTGCTCCGTATGGAATAGGGTGCAATTTGGGATACGACCTAGGCCTACATGCCATCATAGTGCAGCAGATCACAGCCCACAGCTACTGGCGGTATTATCTCCGACCTAGACCCTATCCGAGAGCCAGAGAACCTGGTACACAACCAGCTTTGCTGAGCCTGCAGTAGCTGTGCTGGTAGGTTATAACATGTTATGTCATTACCATGACAATGTTATTATAGGTCTATCCACAAGAGGTTTCAAGTTTTCTTCTATCTGTGGGGGGGCAGTGAGCTAAATGTCTCCCCCACCCCCAGACTCTTTATTGACTGACTCTTATTGTTGCAGTTTGATCTGCATGGTTATCATGGGGGCGGGGGGGGCAGTGAGCTAAATGTCTCCCCCACCCCCAGACTCTTTATTGACTGACTCTTATTATTGCAGTTCGCCAGCGACCACAGCCTGATTGACAGTATTTTATTTGAACTGCTAGTCTCTGGAATGTTTGGTTTTCCTCAAGTTAAATGTCTTTACGGTTTCGACCATAACATGTCCACTCTGGGCTGTTGTTTGATTGGCCAGTTTCTCTAGCTTTTGGAAAGAGCCGGGGTCGAAGGGGGAGCCGGGTCGAAGGGGGAGGTGGGGGTAAAGGGGGAGCCAGGGTCAAAGGGGGAGGTGGGGGTAAAGGGGGAGCCAGGGTCAAAGGGGTTAGGTAAAGGGGGAGCCAGGGTCAAAGGGGTTAGGTGGGGGTAAAGGGGGAGCCAGGGTCAAAGGGGTTAGGTGGGGATAAAGGGGGAGCCAGGGTCAAAGGGGGAGGTGGGGGTAAAAGGGGGAGCCAGGGTCAAAGGGGTTAGGTGGGGGTAAAGGGGGAGCCAGGGTCAAAGGGGTTAGGTGGGGGTAAAGGGGGAGCCAGGGTCAAAGGGGTTAGGTGGGGGTAAAGGGGGATTCGGGGCTGGAAGGGGAGGTGGGGGTAAAGGGGGATTCGGGGCTGGAAGGGGGAGGTGGGGGTAAAGGGGGATTCGGAACTGGAAGGGGGAGGTGGGGGTAAAGGGGGATTCGGAACTGGAAGGGGGAGGTGGGGGTAAAGGGGGATTCGGAACTGGAAGGGGAGGTGGGGGTAAAGGGGTTAAGTGGGGGTAAAGAGCTAAAAAGGAGAATATGAATATTGATACAACCATTTGGTTCAAATAGGGCACGGTAAGTCCACCATGGGTAGTCCTGAACCTCAGTCCCCATCTCCATTGGTTTACAAAGGAAGCATTCATTTTAATACCATAAAACGAATACTAAGTGTGAAAAACATGTTCCAATCATGTTTCAAATTAAGTGGATTAATAGGAGAGAAAAAAGGCATTTGTTGCTAGTGAATCAAGGATGTGACAATTTTCAGAGATTTCAACAGTCACGCATAGCTGACAAAATGTTGGAGGTTATTACGTATCAAACGGTGTTTCTGTGTGAGTGGCACAATCAATTCGTGTAGAACCCCCCCCCCCCCTCAAGTTGATGAAAAAACACTAAGCATATAAAACCGTGAGACAACAGAGATGCCCGCATCTCAGTGGTGGAAATGTTGGACACGGGGAGGGTCGACTTTCAGATGACATTGACGCTATGTAGATGAGAGCGGGGGATTTGTGCTCCGTGGAACATCCCAGGCCGAAGTTAGACGGTGCTTCGAGGTGAAGCTGCTCCCGTTTCGCTGCGTTGTTTCCCGGCTCTGCTTGTCTCTCTCCTTCAGCACCACCGAGCTAACGGACAGCACCACTCACCTTTCCCCTCCGGAGCCTAGTTTGGTTCTGCTTCTCTTTATCTTCAAATGGAAAATCTTTTCTTCGGTCTGCTCCGGGAGAATCTGTAAGGACACAACTTTTAGATGAACGTACGGATACTATACCATCGCCCAAAATTCTGTCTGGTATAGAAGTTTGATTGTAAGTACTGATTTTACTTTTAATAGTGTGGGTAAACTTCAGCGCAATGATCAGAACATTGAACAAAACCGTGTGGACCCGTTTGGGGATACGGAGTTGCGTCTCGGTGGGAAAAAACGGGATTTCAGATCTTGCACACGGAGTAGCCTTGTCTTAGTCTATTGGATTGGATACATCGCAACTCTGGTGTTTTACCAAAACAATAGAAAAACAGTGATGAATCATTTCATCAGGGCAGGTTCCAGGCATAACTGTGATATTTTACCAAAACAATGAATTCCACCAGAAAGCCAGTGATTAGTTCCTTCATCAGGGCAGGTTCCAGGCATAAGCGACATGAGCAGTTGCTTAGGGTCCCCGGCCACTAGGGGGCCCCGATCCCCCCCATCCTTCCCCAGAAATGTACTATTGAGAGTAAGAATAGTAAGAAACGTACTATTGAGAGTAAGAATACACCGGGGGCATTTTCGAAATTTGGATGTTCAGCAGGTTTTATCTTGTTATGTCAATCACTACCCATTTTTCCATGAACTGATTTGTTGCGGACATTTAGAAAGTTTGCATAGAAAATTGATCTGATACGGGGATTAAAACGGCTGGAAGTAACGACGTCATACATTTAAATGAAACTTGTCCGCAAAAAAAACCCTACAATATCGGATAAAAAGGAAGTGGTTTGTAGTAATCGTTTCCATTACCCATTTAGGCAAATTGTGCATTAATAAATTAGTGATTATTAGCCTACATCCTCTCCTACCTATGTGTTTCATGTCTCAGGCAGCCTTCAAAAGTCAGCTTGTATAGAATAATTGACTAATATTTACCATATTCTAATAAATCTCATATGCCGACGTATCACCATAGGTGAAATTTGCGCGGTTGTAGATCTGATATAAATTGGATGGTGAAACTTGCCAACTAACCAGAAAAGCAAGGAGAAACAATTCAGGAATCATAATATATACACATATTTTTTAACTGTTTCAATCATAATTTGTCGCAATAAAGAAAGGTAGACAAAATAAAAATCAACCCCTGTTGGAACGGATAAAAAAATTGTCGCCCTTTGTCTCCTATCTCTGCCGTTTTCATTACACATCTCTCAATTTGTTGTTGTTGTTGCAACATCGCTTTTGTTGAATAAACCAATTGAAACCTGCCTGCTGACAGTCACGCAAGTAGCCATGTCAGCTAACACATTTTTAGATTAGCCAACTATCTAAACTATGGCCAAATCCCGAATGGTCAGGTGCCCTGATCTCCAGGGGGGCCCCCATTGATGTTGTTAGTCATTCTCACTCAGATATCATTAACATGATATAAGTCATTATAAAATGTGTAGAACTGCAGGAAATTAGCTTTAAAACTGCAACAAATGATCTACACCCCATCACAATATGTGTAGTTGCACGAACTTAACTTTATAACTAAAACATTTCCTTCCATTTCCTTCCATATCCCCCCCCAACCAAATTTCGCTTAGCCCCCCCCCCAAAAGGCTGCACATCAGTCTACACTTGACTCGTTTTTGAAGTTCCATAATTCATGGTCATAAGCAAATGAAACGTAAGAGAGGGATGATGCCCAAAGCTTGGCGCTTACAGGGTCCTTTTGTTTGACTTCTCTTTCTCCATGCCGTCTCATCTCATAAATATCAAATAGCTGAGGGGAAAAACGGGGAGATTCCCCCCCCCCTTTGTACTACAGCAATAGAGGCACGGTACTATTCTAAAGATAAATGCAGAAAAATACCAAAAGCATGACGTTGCCAAGCCCAATGTATCCCGTATTACGCACATTTTTTTTTGTAAATCAACCAAATGACTGTCTTCTGACGTGTATTATGAATAATTGAAGAACGACTAGGCCTATATATTTAACGTTGAATATGTTTCTGCATTGCTTGCTCATTGGGCTGGGTTTCCGTTCTGCTGATGTAAAAATGGTTTTATACGATACATTTGATTGATTGATTGAATAATTAACACTCATTTGTATTAATATGTGGTCGTTTTTATACTTCCCATTTATCCTCGTTTTTATGTATAATTTATATTTATTTGTGTGCATAAGCTGTAGCGTGTTAATGAATTCCATTTCCATTTTTATTTTATTAATGGTTGCGTTGCACAGCAATTAAACCTCCAAATACTGATTCAGTGGACGGTGATGATCGCCACCTGCTCTTTAACAGTGTTGAAGAACCTGCTAAATGTACGAAGACTTTTAGAGTAACAACGCTGCTCTTTAACAGTGTTGAAGAACCTGCTAAATGTACGAAGACTTTTAGAGTAACAACGCTGCTCTTTAACAGTGTTGAAGAACCTGCTAAATGTACGAAGACTTTTAGAGTAACAACGCTGCTCTTTAACAGTGTTGAAGAACCTGCTAAATGTACGAAGACTTTTAGAGTAACAACGCTGCTCTTTAACAGTGTTGAAGAACCTGCTAAATGTACGAAGACTTTTAGAGTAACAACGCTGCTCTTTAACAGTGTTGAAGAACCTGCTAAATGTACGAAGACTTTTAGAGTAACAACGCTGCTCTTTAACAGTGTTGAAGAACCTGCTAAATGTACGAAGACTTTTAGAGTAACAACGCTGCTCTTTAACAGTGTTGAAGAACCTGCTAAATGTACGAAGACTTTTAGAGTAACAACGCTGCTCTTTAACAGTGTTGAAGAACCTGCTAAATGTGCGAAGACTTTAACAACGCTGTAAAACACCACTCCCGAGTGGCGCAGCGGTGTAAAGGCACTGCATCTCAGTGGTTCGAATCCAGGCTGTATCACATCTGGCCGTGATTGGGAGTCCCATAGGGCAGCGCACAATTGGCCCATCGTCGATCCGGGTTTGGCCCGGGTAGGACGGTCATTGTTAATAAGAATTGCCTAGTTAAATAAAGGTTAAATAAAAAATAAACATCACAGGTCCATGGCCATAAAACATCTCTGTCCCCAGCGCCAACAATACGACTCACTGAAAACTCTTCAGAACAGCTCATTTTCAGCGCTATTAATGCATCAATTTGGTTCTTCCCAATGGTAAATCAATATTTAGTAAACATTTAGGTCCAATCATTATTTTAATGACATATTTGGTAACATTATTCTCTTGCGCTTTTTTTCCAGGTGCGGTTTCCCAACTGGCTCGGTGTTCCC